>NC_092807.1:27925852-28225852 GCF_040954645.1 Diabrotica undecimpunctata | reverse complement strand
ACATTCTAGAGTAAAATAGTTCAAATAAAAATTGTAGATAGTAAAAATATTTTTAATTTTGACGATATCCAAATTAAAATACACCAAGAATTGACCGAGATAATTGCAAAAACCCCTATCTGTGTAGTAGTTTATAAATGTTAATAACTTTGTTTTTTGCATAATGACATATAATATTACTACTCAAAATCAGGGTAGTTAATGAGATATTAAAATTTCAAACAGATCAACCAAATAGTTTATAAGTTATTCAATTTGTTTATTCCGGAGAGCAAATATGTACTTGCATTGGTCTATGCACTATTGGGAAAGTACAACTGTATGTGTCCAAAAAATAACTCTAGAGGTATCTAGAGCTAATTTTACATATAAATGAAGATTCCTGAATATTGCTTCTATCAAGATCATCTACTAACCCAGTAAAATAAGGCAAAAAAGGGGGCAAACTTCGGAATAAAAGATAATAAGCTGAAAATTTGCATACGTCTTTATTTTGATGGTATAAAACTTACCTCAAAAGTCTTATATAATCACGTGTCCGCAACTTAAGATATTAAAGGTCAAAGGTCACGAAAATGAGTTTTCTGCAAATATCTCGTTTCCCTTACACTTTATGACATTAATACAAAATACTATTATTATCATTAAATTTTTATTATTTATTATTTAATAAACTATATTTATAGATATTAATTATAAAATATATATTTTTTATATAATATTTATTTTATTTTTACTCAGACTACACTAAGAACATTAAAGCGATGGAACAATTAAGAAGAACTGCCGGTATTTCAAAATCTTACGAACTCCGTTTTGATGAAACAATGAATGTGCCTATCAGCCAAGAACAATTTTTATTGAACACATCTAATTAAACAATCTTTATAGACATGCTTATCGACAAATTAAAAGCTGTAAATATCACTACAAAACAAGCCAGAGATGATGCTGATGTTTTCATTGTAGAAACAGCTATTGCAGAGTCTGAACATGTAGGAAAAACTTCCGTCATTGTAGGAGAAGATATTGATTTGCTAGTTATATTGATAGGAGGAGCTCCATCACATCAACAAAAAATTTTTCTTAAAAAAATTGGTAAGGGTAATGCGGAGACAAAATTATATTCATCGAAAAGTTTTGATAAATACACTCATTCTAAGAAACACATCTTATTTTTACACGCGTTTAGTGGATGTGATACGACTTATGCGATTTATAGAAGAGGTAAAATATCGTTTATTAAAATGTTCGAAAAAAAATCACCATTTACATCAGTCACCTCAACTATTTCAACAAAAAAAACTGCTCTGTACAAGAATTATTTGAAAATTGAGTACGTATTTTCTTAGCAGCGAATAATGCTCCAACATCAGAAGACGATATAGACTCTTTTCGATACACCCAGTTCATCAAATCAACAAGACTCAACAAACCAGTGCAGTTATCAAGTCTTCCACCTTCAAGTGCAGCAGCTCGTCAGCATATCATTCGTGTCTATTATCAGACCCAAATTTGGTTGGGAAATGATTTAGAACCCCAAGATTTCGGCTGGGTAATGCAAAATGAATTTATGGAACCAATAACAACATTATTACCGCCAGCACCAGAAGAACTGCTGAATACAATATTTTGCAATTGCAAGAAAGGTTGTGGTTCTAATTGCGGATGCAGGAAATCAGGATTGCAATGTACTTTAATTTGTGGGCAGTGTAATGGACAATCATGTCTAAACGCTTCATCAACTTCAGATGATTTCAATGAATAACGTGAATATGCACCTGATATTCTTGAATATTTTTATTCTGATACTTTAATAAACGAGAATGATGATGATGAATCCGATATTGAGCAGTCAGAGGAAGAAGAAGAAGAAGAAGAAGACGATGAAGAAGAAAATTAATACAAAAATATTAACCATACATAATAAAAGAATATATATTAGGTATATTTGTAACTTTAATAAATCGATTATTGGATTAATAAATAAATATATAATTTAAAAAAATAATAAATATGATTTTTTCAGTATTTAATTAAATATAAAAATAATTATTGTTGAATTCTGCACTTGATCTTAATTTATCGTATATACAGCTGTTAAAAATATCATTAAAGGTCATTTGAAATATTTCATTTTAATATTGTATGTTTGTTAAAAATAAAATAAATATTATATAAAAAATATATATTTTATAACTAATATCTATAAATATAGTTTATTAAACAATAAATAATAAAAATTTAATGATAATAATAGTATTTTAAGTGAATAATTAACTATATAACTTATTATTTATTGAATCCTACTGGCTGACTTCGCGTTACCATATACACAGGTAAGCGGTCCCCCACTCTTTGCGCTCTATCTTAAGAAGGGTTGAAGGTACATAAAAGTACTTAAGACAAAAATTGAAGAGAATTTTCCATTCTACAATTTTTCTTACCACCTTAAATGTCATAAAGTGTAAGGGAAACGAGATATTTGCAGAAAACTCATTTTCGTGACCTTTGACCTTAAATATCTTAAGTCGCGGACACGTGATTATATGAGACTTTTGAGGTAAGTTTTATACCATCAAAATAAAGACGTATGCAAATTTTCAGCTTATTATCTTTCATTCCGAGGTTGCATCCTTATTTTACTGGACTATACCAGTTGTAACAAAAACATTTGTCAAAAAGAACACATGAATTTTTTTCAGCTAGGATTTTGGTCATTCCATATGATAAATGAATTTAAATTACAAATATCGTATTAAATTTGTGAAGAAAATTTACTTTCCTTTTCTAAAAAAAGGACAAAATACATGGTTATAACAGCAAATTTACTAAGATGTAAATTGGAGCTGGAAGGTCAGATAATAGAACAAGTGATGGAGTTTAATTATCTAGGCATCACATTATCTAGCTACGGAAAGCTCGAAACTGAAGTGGAAGATCATGTGAATAATCTACACCTAAATGAAACAATATGGAGAAATAAAAATATCGGGAAAGAAACCAAAGGCACAATTTACAAAACAGTCATCAGACCAATAATGACATACGCGGCAGAAACACGACTTGACACAAATAAAAATTTATGGTAAAACATTATGAGACAGAGCTAGAAGTAAAGTTATACGACGTAGATGCAAGGTGAAGAACATTAAGGACTGGGTAAGAAATAGAAGAATAAAAAGGAATGATTAGATAGGCCAAATGACAACAAATAGAGTAGTAACACAATAAAAAGACGATCATTAGAAAGATGGCGAAAACGATGGAACGACAACTAACTGAAGGTACATTGAAAAACAGAAAGAGTCATGTCTACGTAAAAATAAAAAGAAGATATTTCTTTTAGAAAATATTATCTGTAAGTTTTTCGACTACACGAACATTCTCGTATGAATTTTTCCATGTTTTTTCAAACTATCGTTATTGTGCTGACTTGATAAAATTTAAACCATTTTATTTTTACTTGAAACATATGAAAAGATCCTTTATAAATGCAAATATTGATTATTGTAGAGGTCTACATTTATTGTTAAGTAATAATGGTGTATCTGGTTAATGTTTGCGAATGGGACCTAGTACAGTTAGTCGCTGTGTCAGTAGACAATTGGCTAGTAGAACAATAGTGAAAAAGTTATCAGCGGTAATGGCTCGCCCGCTATTATGATATGGTTTTGCTAAAAAATTTACTACTTGACAGCCTTGTTTTTTCTCTGGTTGTCCTCTAGGATTCATGCCAGCTTATACTTAAAAGTTGCACAAATAAGACGACTTTATACCAGCAGCTGCCCAAATTTGAATGCCATACCCTCCTGGTTTCAATTTAATAAATTGTCAAAAATGTTATGTTCCTCGAAAGAAAACTAATTGTTTATCAGTCGTAATACATTCGTATGGTTCGAAGGCCTTTTGAAAGTTGCTGACAAACATATCCCCAATTTCTTTATATATGGAAAGTTTATCTCTATTTTTTTCTTGGGCACTCTTGTCATCAAATCTCAAAAATACTAAAATTTGCCTGTACATGGTCGCAGTAAAAAGTGGTCTACGTATAGATCTGTCAGTAAACCACATTTCTCTTGTAGATTCTTTTTTACATCTAAGGGTACCTGTTTTGATAAAAACCCGATAAAACGGTCCAATTTTTCTCCTGTGAGCGGAGTCCATTGCTTTGAATTAGTAGGCTTTTGTTTATTCCAGTCGTCAAAATATGTATCTGCTTTTTTATTTGTGTAACAATAAACTATGTCTTTTATTTCTATTGTTCTAAACTAAAAATAAGTGAAGAGGCTTTGTTTCAATGCACATCTAGGTGCGCTGTTGCCAACTTGTGCAATTAAAATATATATTATAGAAAATTTATTACTGGGCTTCCTGAAGTACCCTGCTTATTCATTCAAGGATTAATAACGGATATCTGAAATACAAATATTTTTTGATAAAACAATGTACTGCAGTCGTTTTTAAAATGGAATACTATAATATATAATATTTTAAATTCTAAGCCTCTTTCTTAGAATATGATACAAAATCAAACGATTTTACATCTGAGTGACCATATTTTCAGCAGTTTTTTATCCTTTAATTCCCGTTTACCAAAAACGTTGCATATTTTATCAAATTAAATATAGTTTTCATGCATCATCATCATGCACATGAACATTTGATTTTCATTTAAACAAGTTTAATCATCTTAATCATCACGTCCTTACGAAACGGAGATGTACTTTAGGGTTTTCCTAGTAAGTTTTTTAAGTAGACTGACCTTTTCTTAATTTAAAACCTTTCTTATTTATTTTTTCCTTTTAACTCCCTTTTTCCTTTTTTTTATTTTTTTTTATGTTTTTTATTATTTCTTTTTTCTTTTCTTCTCTTTCCTTTTCTTTTCTTCTCTTTTTTTTCTTTCCCTTTCTTTTCGTCTATTTCCTTTTCTTTTCTTATTTTATCTTAATGCTATCTCCTCTATTTCCTATTTTTTCTTTTTAACGGCAATTATGTTTTCTGGATAGTTTAAAAGGGTTACATTTTCAGATATAGCTATATATGAATATATAGGCTTATTTTTGTATTGTTTAGACGATCCACGCACATAAATATATTTTTAGTTTCTTGATTTACCAGAATTAATTTCGTTTATTGCTACATGTTATATGCTACTAGAACCAGCAACAGCGATACAAATCATATCGTTTTGGAAAAGAAAATATATGTCTTGAGGCCTGAAGTCTGTAGATTCTGACAGAAAAGTATATTCTGGTATTGGTTTATGTTTTCTAAAACCACTAATTCCATTTTCTACATTCCCTGATTTTTCCCAAGCTGTATTAAAAAGCGTACCAAGCTGCAGCCTAGTGATCTTCTTAAAAGGATTGTTGGTCAACATGACCAGTTGGAGCAAACAGAAAAAAGTTAATTGTGAGAGACTTAAATAAAAATGGATTTTTATCCAATCAAAATATAAATCATTATTAACGTAGCCACATTTTGGAGACACTTTTACTTCAGCACTAGGAGGCAAACCGTTACAAAATTCATGCTTTCGACTTTTCGATTTCATTATGCAGGTGGTAAGAATGTATTCTTTCTCTTAAAATTATTTTACCTTTCCCCTGAAGTAACAAAAAGTTACATTCTTACATTCTATTCAGCTTTTAAGGTAACTACTTTTCCAGGTGTATTGTTCAATTATAAACCTGTTTCATCTATATTGAAACTGTTTTCACGTTTATCTATAAGACTGTTTTTTCTTTTCAAAAAAATTGTTAAAAAATAAAAGTAGCTATTTTATTTAAGCCCTTATTTGCAATATATATCTTGCAATAGCAAGCCCTCTTATTTAAGTCCTTTAAATTGCTAGATGAAAAGTTTAGGATTACGCCCAAGAAAAAAATAAATCCTATCGTAGTCAGCTTGTTTGGTTTCATGGTTAAAATTATATTTTAATTGCAGGCTTTTTGCTAAATAATAAGCCATAAAGCGTCCTGAGTATCTGGTTGGAGTAAATTACGTCATTTGTAATTTTTTAATATGCCCAACCGTTTTTTTTTTCTCGTTTTTAATTCTTAATACTAAGCTTTTTCCCATTATATCTATAATAAAACTCGTGACTTAAGACGCCTTTTGAAAGTGAATATGTATATGTCAAATGCTTTTACTGCAGCATTAACTCGCATCTCCTTATTCTCAACTGCTTTGACTGCATTTCTCAAATTATCTTCAGACCATTCTCCTCTCCTAGACGTACATTTTCTTTTATAAAAAGTAGGCATTTTTCCATAAAAAAAAACTTAACAGGGGATATGGTCCAACTATTCCAGGCTTTTTAAGTGGTCCAACTATCCCATATTTCACAAGTCTGCCTCTCCCAATTGTTATTGATAGATAAACAAGGTCTCCGTTCAAACAAACAACGCTATCGGCACGCTATTTCAGGTTAAGATTATAGCTAGGTGTAAGATAAAGTTACAGGATTATTCACACATCGAAATAATTTAAATTAACTTAGTTACATAACAAAAAAAGCAAGTATAAAACATTTTTTAACTCAATAAAAGAAATAAACGAAGTTTTCTTTTAAAATACACGTGAAAATCATGAGAAAAAATAAGCAAGAGCAACAAATCCAAATACCGACTGCAGCGCTGCTGTGGCAGGCCAACGAAATCTTCAACCGGTCCGTCTATACCGGTGGCCAATCTATGCCTGACTTACCCCAATTGATTATTTGACGGTAATTTATTTAAAGATCGGTAAAGAATATTGTCGAAGGAAGATAATGAATAAAGTCATTATCTATTTACGCAACAAAATTTAAAGCTTTATACTTCAAAAGCTCATAAAAGAACGTATAACGGCAAAGCGCATTAACCACGTTAAAGCTACTGAGAATTATTCTTTGTATCAGAGAAATATGTTGTTGATTTATGAATATTGCTATAAATTAGGTTTATATTCGTTGTAGCTTCGGCTGCTTAGACACTTCCAATATATTTCCCCCGAGGACACCAAACGCATAAATTTTATCATTCTTTCGTTGGAGCATTAATTCTTCCACGACAAAGGCCCTATTTGTAACCAACTTAAGGAAAATTCGTGTTTAGGTAATTGTTTCTGATCGTTGAGTATCTATCACGAATGGCTGAATTTGCATGTGGGTAATTTGTATAAAAGATGGTTTATGTGCTCTTGGGGCTGTTTAGGCGTTTTCTCTTTGGTAGCTTGGAATTGTTTTATGGCTTTATCTTTTATGGCGCAGAAAATAAGCGGACTTAGTAAAACAAGATTGGTGAATAAAGGACTGGTTTAGGAAAAGCCATTTAAGCTGAGTAAAAGGTGTATCTTATAGTAACCTGCGATTTCCGTAGCTTCTGGCTTTAGAGTCTGTTAATACTATCTTCTTCTCTTGATACTTTCACGCTCCAATTAAATATTTATTTTTGACGTGTGCGATTACTTGCACGTTTTCCTAACTTGCACGAGCAAGTGTATTAAAAGGTATAATCATTTAAAAAATAAAAGAAAAATATTGGCAAACTCTTACAAAAAACTTGGTAGGAGACACATATACGGAGCAAACAAAAAGTAGAGTATATATGTTAAGAAATAAAAATAAAAGCGTCAACTAATTTGTAAATACAAATTCCATCACCAGTGCTCTATACAGAGTTGTTTGCTAAAGCAACGTACATTAACTGTAAAAAGACAACAATTAGGCGACCTCAAAATTTCCATACTTAGTGGGTTTTACTTTATGAATGTTATATATACTGGGTTTCGTATCTTCTCACATGTCCCATCTTTGTTTATATTTGCCATGCGAATATTATGTACAGTGTCCAATTTCTGACAGAACAGCTACCACCATTCCATTCCATTTTAACGTATAAAAGATGTAACTGTTGAGCCGGGACATTAATTTGTTAGTCAGCTTCGATGTGGTTTCACTTTTCACGAATGTTTCTATAGATGAATTATTAGAATCAAATTAGGGTGAAGGAGCACCCATGAGTTCACCACTGTCACCGGTAATAAAAAATCTGTTTATGCAAGAAATAGAACAGCGAGCAATAGCAACAGCCGAACACAAACCCAAACTTTGGCTTAGGTACGTGGATAATACTTTTATGATCTGGATACTTTATTTAAATCTGTAGATATTCATGTTTTATTAGAATGGAACTTATGTATGGTATTTGTTCATTGATTCTGCTTGTATTAAATAGCGTTTTATATAGTCATCTTGGTTATTATTTATTAATGGTTATATACATAACCAATGCGAAAGGGAGACATCAGCGAATTCTAGATTGAACGAATATATTTATACTCCTTCTCTGATGGCCTTATATGTTATTATAAAGGTTGTCGTATGTGCAGAAAACAACAAGAGCAATAAAAATACAAAATGTCATTCTTTTAACTCTATTCATTTATTATTTAATTTTAATAGACAACATATATATTTCTATTTAAACAAGAGCTAGTTGTAAAGACCTTATAGTTGAGATTATCCAAAATAAAAGCAAAACTAAATTAAAAATCTACATATCTCGGCGTTTTTTACTTAAATGGTACTTAATTGAGATATTTTGAGGTTTTTAGCCCAAACGTTTATACTGTCTATGTAAATTGCAATTAACTCTAGAATTAAAAAAAAAAATTAAAACGGTTTAGAATTATTATTTTCGATCTTCTGTAATTTTTTTTTCAGAAAAAGTTGTTATACCGACTCGCTAAGTAAAGACATTTAAATGTTTTTAACATATTAACCGCCATGTGAGTTGTATTTAACTCACGCTCCGTTTTGACCAGACGTTCTGTGAGTTAAATATAATTCCAACGACAGGTTTGGTTCTATGCTCTGTGAGACAAATATCATAATGCTCGGTGAGACGAATATCACGTTATTCATATACAAAGCATTTGTACATGGCCCGGTGGTCAGATTACTAAAGTTAGCCCAATGGTTTGCGTGAAAAATACTATTGTAAGAGCCGTAGAAAATAAGATGCACATTTTACTGTAAATTATGTATTACCAAAAAACAATTAAATTAAGTAGATATTTGTGAAAGTGACAAACTATTTAGTTCTTTATAAATCAACATTTTACAGTTTTATGTTTCACACAAAAAAACACTCCACATAGAAAAATGTCTCACAAAAGTCATATTTGTATGGAGTCTGCTTACATTTTTTCATAGCATAGTCTCTTCCATGTTCTGTTTTCATATTCTCATAACAAACTGTACACCTTTTTCTTGCTGATTTCATTTTTTTCAGTCGACAAGTTTGTAAAATTTCTTGTTGTACGACTTGTTCTTCCGGCACTTCCGGTAAACTTTCATATTGAAAGTATACCCATTTTCTGTGCATAATTTGTAGAGCTTTATCTCAAATTTATATTTTTTATTTTTGATATATTGTTTGAAAGCCAGCCGTCCACGAAACGGTACGCATACGTTTTTGTTCGAAATTCTGGCAGTTTGAAATTTGGCCAGTAAACGATCAATTAAGGGTTGAATTTTGAAAAGTCGATCACCTCTTGGACATTCTGTATTATTAGAAAAATGCCACATACGTAATATTAGTTTGAAACGATTTCGTGACATACGCTTTTTGATATCATTGACGTACAGGATATTCTTGGACCAATAATCGGATAGTCGAGGTTTTTTTATTTAAACCCATCCACATAATTATACCCAGGAAGATTTCAAATTCTGAATTTGTTAGAGGTTTCAATCTTTTGACTCTTGAACACTGCGAAATATTTTCATTTTGTTTGATCTGCTCAGCATATCTGTTTGTTTCAGTTACAATATAGTCAATGATATCATCTGTTAGAAAAAATTTAAAGAAATCATAGGGTTCTTTTTGCGCTAATAGCGATGCAACTTCAGGTGAAATGCCAGGATGTACTGCATTGAAATCAAATACCTTTAGATTTTTTCCCGTTACAGCAGTCCATTTAATTTGAAATTCGGTAGGAGTAACAGGAAGTTCAATGCCATCGTGATCTCTGTCTTCAGATGATTCACTAGATCGACGATCTGTTGTCTCCGTGATACGGCTTGAAGATTGTTCCACAGTTTTACGACTATCACTAATTGATTCACGACTAGCCCGCAACACTACACTACTTATCACTTGATCTACAGTACTTGTAGATGGTTCTGCACTTTTTCGTTTCCATTTTTTGGTAGCCGGTTCTTCTTGTTCACTATTTGAGCTGGACATAGATGGTATATAATCGTCTTCAGAATTGTCACCTTCGAAAGAATCATCTACATCCCCATCACTCATATCAAAGTATTCATCCTTATGCAATCTCTGCAAATATTGTTGTTGTTTCTCGTAAGTATCAAATTTTTTCGCCATAATAAACAGAATAGGTAGTTCTAATACGAAACAAATTCGAACAGCACTGTTACTCTAACGAAATCTTTACTTTCGTTGCAAGCAAATTGCAAGCTGAGACTTGTAGCGGTAGGTAAAGTATATTGCGTGAGTCACCTACAATGCACGTGGCCTGGAAGTGGTATTTTGGTCTTAGAGCTTCGTGCGTTAAATATAATTCACGGTCATAAATCAAGAAAAAATATTTTTTTTGTAACTGAACTCAAAAATTTAATAAGCTAATGCATTTTTAATATGAAAAAAAAAGTTTGGAGCCTGAAATGAAAATTTTTTCTTTCAATTTGGGCAGCCAATGTGTTAATAACAGATGCTCCTTTACTATCACTTTTGGTCTTTCATATTGGATTTTCTAATTCTTAATACCCTAAGGCCGCAATATGCCAAATTTAACTTTTTTTAATTATAAGCCGGAGCTTACATCCTTTTATTCGTTTTGGAAATTACAGCCATAAGATTTAATTTCGTTGTTCAGTTAAAGCCATTCAAAATTTTAATATTAAACATTGTAACGAAAACTTCTTCATTATTTTCATCGAAAAGCAAAAAAGCAAAAACTCCGAACATGGCCTCTAAAGTCTGGAACAATACTTTAACTCCATTCGCGTTAACTGTAACCCCTTTAAAACTTTTCAATTTTATCCGATAATACAAAAAAGCATAATTAATGGAAGAACTTTGTGAGCTCTCTTGGCTATTGAATTCTTTCGAAGTTATTTGTTCATTTCACGCGACCCGAAAGCATTTGTGCGTAATTCGAGTGAAGTGAAAGTATGTTGGAAAAAATCAAAGGAACTCGACAAACGTGAAATATGAGACGTCGTCAACAAAATCGTTCGCAGTTTACTTTGGACCTTTTCTTCGGTAACACTTCCACATAAGGGACGTCATGTAAAGTGGGCTCAAGAGGACTCTTTATATTTTAACCTTTTTTACTGTTACACTTTTTTAACTCTCTTAAACGGTTTGTAATAAGAAGTTGGCACAGTATTTTTTTATTTTGTTAAAATAATGAAAATGTTTCGTTAGTAAACTGCCATATGCGTTTTTTTTTTAAGTAAAGCAAGTGTTAATTATTATACAGATTGAACGAATTTAAAACGGAACATACGAAATCAATGTATTTCGGCTCAACTCCGCTCTAGGTGGTTGGCCAACAAAAGGTTGTCAAATAATTATATTATAAAAATCCAATACTCCAGCGGGCTGCTGGATTCTGAACTCATTCAAGAACAAGTCAAAACTCCACCCAAATAGGTTGCCTAGAATCACTGAAAACTAGACTACACAAGCAGTTATTATGCTGTCAAACCACTTATCGCTTCCTTATAGTCCAAGAGATAGAGCCGAAATTTTGAACTGATCGGTAATATGATATTTCTCTATTGGAATATTATCATTGTAACTGGGTTAAGACTTTGCCTTACAGGCGAACGCCCCTCGTGGTACAGGGATGAAGTTGTCATTTTTTTCGGAAAAATTAACGATCGATAATATGGCTAAAAATTTGCCTAAATTAAGATCTTGGTATAACTAGACGAAATCCCAAAGGGCGGACGCGAGAGTGGATACATAAGGGGTGGCGGACAGGGGTGAAGTTGCAATTTTTTGGGGAAAAATTAACGATAAGTAATATGTCCGCCATTTTCATGGCTCATTATTTAGCCCCTAAAAACTTTAAATCCAAAAGGGCGGACAGCTGGGGGTGTACAGAGAGCCATAAAACGGGGTCAAATGTACCACTTGCCTGCGCATTTTAGGTCTCGGTAACAATTTCCAAACTGATTTTATTATGATATTTTTATACCGATTGATTTGAAAATTTGTATGCTCACTTCTGTTACTATTCTAAGAAGCGTCAAGTAGAGTTTTCCTCAAGATTTTCCAAAAAAAATTCCGTAAATGAAAATTTTCGTAATTTTTTGAGGTAAAATCTAATTTGTAGAATCCTTTCGATTTTCTGTAAGTTATACCATGAATTTTTTTCCAAAAATTTTCAAACGATTTTTCCTATAAGAAAAAAAAAATTAGAAAAACTTTTCTAAAACATTTGATAAAACTCTACGCCATCGTCTGAATCTTTTATAGAATATTTTGTAGTTTTAAAATGATATTATGATAATGTTTTTTTTTTTAAACTAAAGTCATATTTACTTTACAAATCACATTTTTATCTTAAATATAAATATTTTACGAATTAATTTTTAATTGAATAAATTTTTGATATTTGATATTTTATTAAATTAAAGTAATTTTATAATGTTAACTATTAAATATTTTTGGTATAACAAATAGTAATTTTACTTATTTTTTATTACAATAAAAAGGTTTTTAAATTTATATTGCATAAATAATGGTTGTTCAGATATAAGAAAAATTTGATTTATTATTCATTAATAATCAAATACAAAATATATTATTTCTATTTATCAATAGGTAAAATTCAATTTGTAGAATTCCTTTAACATTTTACAAATAATTATTAATAAAAATCAATTTAATAGTGGAATTATCAATTTTTTAAGTTTTGAAATTTACTTTGTAGATATTTTCAATATTTTTTTTAACTTTCAAATTGATTGAATTTTTTTTTCATTAGTTAATTATAATTTTACAATTTCTGGTTGGACATTAATTTTGCATCATTATTATTTTAAAATATTAAAATAATAATGATGCGCTTTCCATTTAGATCAGTAATTCTAGACGCATGCGCTAAATGTAATAAGTATCAAGATGCTTTTATCCAACTTGGTGAAACTGACTTCGATTGTAATGAAGTTGTTGAAACCTTAGAAACTTTCATATGTCACTTATATGGAACAGGACTAACGAGAACAATTCCAAAAACAGTCAGTTTTCCAAAAAGTAAACGATGTCAGATTTTCACTATTTAACCGGCAGTATAATTTGCATGATGCGAACGAGCCTTTAATAAAAAACTAAAAAATTTCGATGCTTCAAGCTTACCACCATGTCAAGATGAATTACACCAACATCTACTGCGAGCTCATTATATTTAAAATATTTGGACAAATGCTCATAAAAAAGTACCAACAGAATTGATTGTTGAAGAATATGGTTGGGAGTTTGAAGATGAAACATATAAATTCAAATGGTTTAGTGGACCTCAGATGCCAGAATCAGTTCGAGAAGTAGTGATTGAAAATGAAGCAGATAATGAATGTGATATTATTGAAAGTGAAAGTGACGAAGATGATGAATGTGATGACATCAATGAGAGTGAGAAAAATGACGAAATTTTTAAAGTTTTTCTAAATTTTTTTTTCTTATCGGAAAAATCGTTTGAAAATTTTTGGAAAAAAATCATGGTATAACTGACAGAAAATCGAAAGGATTCTACAAATTAGATTTTGCCTCAAAAAATTACGAAAATTTTCATTTACGGAAATTTTTTTGGAAAATTTTAAGGAAAACTCTACTTGACGCTTTTCAGAATAGTAACAGAAGTGAGCATACAAATTTTCAAATCAATCGGTATAAAAATATCATAATAAAATCAGTTTGAAAATTGTTACCGAGCCCTAAAATGCGCAGGCAAGTGGTACATTTGACCCCGTTTTATGGCTCTCAAAAAAAAAATTACAACTTCATCCCTGTATAGCCAGCCCGTGTACCACGAGGGGCGTCCGCCTGTAAGGCAAAGTCTGAACCTAGTTACAATGAATATATTCCAATAGAGAAATGTCAGATTACTGATCAGTTCAAAATTTCGGCTCTATCTCTCCGACTATTAGGCAAGCTCCTCTTTCCTTTAAAGGAGACGGATAGTTGAACGATATTTTATACAATGTCTATCACCGGGTATGGATTTATTTTTGTCCAAGTTTTATATTGGTCCACTATTTCAAATGCAGTTCAAACAGACATATATAAAATTGTATGTTCCGTTTTAATTTCGTTCAATCTGTATGTATATATAGTATTATACTTCTTCCAAAATCAGAATTTTGTAGTAAAATAACAAAAGGTAAAATAGCCACAAACTTTTGTACATTTTAAATCAAAAGCTCTAATATTTACTGTTTCTCTTATACCGTGGCAAAATATTTTCGTGAAAAGCACGCCACTCAGAAAACAATTTCCGTATATACTTACATTTGTTCCATCCACATAATCGCCAAAGAAATTCCAACTGAGAGAGACAAGTTCATGTGCTCTCATGTAGCAATTCATGTCATGTCTGGTTAGCATCAGATACGAGACTCAATACACACATCATTTAATAAGGAGTCTGGGTAAAATTAGTCCCTTTGATTGTACGTGCCGAATGTACGGATGGAAAATTGAGGTAAAGTTGAAAGAGAGGAATTTTAGGAGCGGAAAATTTGCGTTTAGTTTTATGTAACCTCAGCGGAATTTTGGACAGTAAATTCGCTTGTTTAAAATTAAACAACCCTTTATCGAAAATAGTATCGCAAAATATTTCAACGAATTTATATAATTTTAATGGCTATTGAGATAGAAATTCAAATTTATGTATAGCATCTTTCAAATAGAAAATTAGTGGATAATTGTCTTTCCTTTTCTTTACATATTTTTTCTTTATTTTGTAGTAGAACAACATTTATATGATACAACACATTACATCGTATCCAATATGTATGGTCCGCAAACTTAAGTACATCAGTCGAAAACTGTAGATTTTGTTACCAGTGCTACAGGCAGTCTGCGACTCAATTGAACCAAAGTTTGTCTTTAACAAACCCTACAAAATTGAAACAAAACAGTGTATGGAGACAAACGTGGCAAATGCCTATTGCATATACACCGATGGCTCCAAAATGAAAGAGGGCTCAGGATGCGGAATATACTCCAGATCACTGAACCTAAGAATAAAGTGGGGTATGGGCAAAAATGCCAGCTTAGTTCAGACAGAACTGACTGGTATCTCCATAGCCGCAAAAGAGATAACCCAGAAAGGTATAGTAGAGAAAACTATAATGATCTGCACATGTAGCAGACAAGCGCTACTAACCTTGAATAGATCACATGTTACATCAAGTTTAGTAATGGAGTGTCACGAATCACTAACTCAAGCTTCGGATAGTAATACCATCATCCTGAGGTGGGTTAAAGGACACAAAAGGAATAAAGGCAACCGCATTTCTGACCAATTATCTAGGAAGGCGACAAGCCTAAGACTCTTAGGACCTGGGGATCTTTTTGGTTGGTCAACTACAACAATCGCGGAAATTGTAAAATGTCACTCCCATACGCAAACCGTAAAAAGATGGGAAAAAGGTAAAGGATGTAAACTTGCCAGGGTAACACTAAGTAACCTTGAAGAGTCAACATCAAAGAAGTACTTGGAATGACCAGGAAAAATCTACGTTTGGCAGTTGGTTTTTTAACTCTAACACACTTCTATGTAGGAAGTGTGAACGAGAAGACGAAACTGTAGAGCATGTCCTATGTGAATGCCCAGAGTTATCGTTAATACGAGAGTACGCGTTCGGCGAGTCCTGGCCCACACCTGCCCACATAAGAGAGATGTCTCCTGGTGACTTGTCCACCTTCCTAGAAATGGCAGGATGGACAATGAGCTAAGGGTGACAGCTCCCTGGGAGGATACACAATGGGTCAATTCTAGCCTAAGTGCTGTGAAACTTAACTCGCCCTCCCTACTCTACAGATACAGATACAGAACTGTAGATTTTCAGAAATTGAATAAAACTATATAAAAAAAATAATGCAATATTTCTTAAAAACGTTTATTGTATTTTAAGAGAGTGTGTACAATCTATTTACAAGTAGCTAAGTATGGCTCTATAAAAAAGTATGGAAAATTGTTTTACCTGACTTATGTTAAAAAGAACATTGGCATATATGACTTAAGTTGTGCAGTTTAACTGCACAACTAGCTATTTTAGGTTGTTACATCACAATATTTTCTTAATATTATTCATCCTCATCGTCTAAAATATCAGGATCCATATTAGCTACATTTTTCTTACTAGGCAAATCTATAGAAAATTTACGGAAAACATTTGGTATCAATATTAGTAGAGAAATTTAGTCTTCTTTTCTTTCTTTTGATATAGGTAAAGGCAAAAGTGATATAACTGGTATGTTATTAGGTATAAAGGATGCCCTCCGTCTCAAATTTATCTTATAAAATTTTGATTCCATTAGCAAGGTGTCTATGTAAGAAACCATTGCAAATTCCGTGTCATAGCGGAGCCACCTTTTGTCCTGCTTTCTATGCTTTCCATCTACATCTTTATTTCTGAATACCAAAGAACCTTTCAGTAACGATGCAAAGTCCAAAAAGTCAGTATTCTGCATTTCCAGAACTTGAAATTGGTTACTGGTAGTCCTTCTTCTTATGGTGCCTATCCGTTACGGATGTTGGACACGAACATGGCTATTCTGACTTTGTTGACTGCTGTCCTGAAAAGTCCGGTAGTGGTTAAGTTAAACCATTTTCGTAGGTTATGAAGCCAGGATATTCTTCTTCGTCCTGGACCTCTTTTCCCATGCACTTTACCTTGAAGTATGGTCCGAAGTAGGTTGTATCATTGTTCATTGCGCATTATATGGCCCAGGTATTCTAGTTTGTGACGTTTTATGGTTATGACTAGTTCGCACTCTTTACCCATTCTATGTAGTTATTCTTCGTTGGTAACTCTGTCTATCCAAGAAATCCTCAATATGCGTCTATAGCACCACATCTCAAATGCTTCGAGTCTCTTCAGTGATGCTTCAGTTAAGGTCCATGACTCCACGCCATATAAAAGAACGGAGAATACGTAGCAATTTAGTAAACGAACTTTTATTTCCAATTTTATATCGTGGCTGTTAAAGATTTTTTTCATTTTGACGAAAGCTGATCTTGCCTTCTCGATCCTTATCTTAATTTCCGTCGATTGGTATCACTGTTTATTTAAGTTTGCACCCAGATAACAAAAGTTGGTGAGTTGTGTTATAGGTTGTTGGTTAACTAGTAATTGACCAGGTGGTATCCTATTTTTGCTTACAACCATGTATTTGGTTTTTTTGATGTTAAAATCAAGCCCAAACCTGCTACTTACCTCTGCCACTTTGGAGACAAGTGTCTGCACACCTTTAAGACTGTCTGCAAAAATGACAGTATCATCAGCGTAACTGCTAGGCCTAATAAGTTGTATCTAGTCATAAGAATGATATATTTGGATTTCTGTTTTCTTTTTCTTCTTTTCTATTATCTTATGATCTGAATCAACTTCTAAATGGCTATGTCCGGGAACAATAAATTTATGGTTGATTTTCTCTAACTGTAACTTATTTACAGCCCATGTAAGAACTGACGTGAGAATTTTTATTCTGAACTCCACACTTATCAGAGCAAAATAGTACGCTTGTGGCGTTATTAGGTAGGTTTATTTGAACATGTTTAAAGAGACAAGATACAATCTGATTCGCTCCTCAAGCAGCAATAGTTTCATACCACACAAGATACCGCTCTTCCGGTCTTATTGTCATGTATGGTCAAATTGAACATCTACAACTGACGTTTATACAAAGCTACAAAAGAAGTCAATGATGGAGTGGGTAAACACTGTCGTAAATGAAATGTATACACTTGTATGGTACTATTATGGATGGAGCTCGAGCTAACAGAAGAAGGAACAGTCAAGGCCAGCAAAATTAAAGGAACTATAGATTACTCCTCAACACAAATAGTTGCATATGCAGATAATTTAGTTCTTATGGGAAGAGACAAGGAAATTTTAAAAGAAGCAGTAACAATCCTGACAAAAGAAGCACGGAAAATAGGTCTAAAAATCAACGAAGGAAAAAAAATATCTACTCTGCTCTAGAAGAGAAGATAACAGGACGAGAGAAATCAAAATAGAAAACTACACTTTTGAAAGAGTCCAACAATGTCAATATTTGGGAGTAATAGTGAATGTCCAAAACAAGAGAAGTAAAGAAGTAACCGAACGAATACTAGCAGGCAACAAAACATACTGGAGATATCATAGGCTCATGAAGGACAATAACTTATCCAGAAATACAAAACTAAAAATATACAGAGTTGCAATCAGATCAGTAGTTACGTACGCAGCTGAGACAATGTGCCTCACAGAAAATATGAAGAAATTAAGAATTTTCGAAAGGAAAATCCTTGGATTATGGGCCCGATAAGAATGGACAACGGAGAAATGAGAAGAAGAATAAACCATGAATTAAGAGACATAATGCAGGGAGAAGATATAGTTAGATTTAATAAAGCAGAGGGGCTGGGACACATAGAGAGGAAAAGGAAAAACGACCTACTGATTAAGAAGATCACCAGATGGAAACCCGGAACTGAAAGACCAAGAGGAAGACCCAGAAAGAGAAGGGAGTATCAGGTCATGAGATATATCAAAATTCTGGAAGTAAGAAACTGCAGGGAACTATGCACATATCGTAATGAGTAGAAGAAAATTGTAACTAAAGCCAAGTCATACAACAAACTTTGACAACATAAGTGGAATGCGGAGTGATTCACCGCAGTAAGCGAATCAGAGAGCTCTAAGCCAGAGCGGCAAACATTCCACCTGGAATGAAAACCACTGATGATGATGATGATTAAGCTGCTGTCATTTTATGATTATCATGTTGCGAAGTTATTTCAGTTTTGGTTTGCTCATCTTGACAGAGTTATCACAAGTATAGCTTGTATCAACACGAGGTTTTTGAAACATAACCCTAATTTGTTAAATTCTTGGCTGTAAATTTTTATTGAAAGGGGTTTGAAATACGTGTCACAAAATAGTTAATACATTTTGGTGATTGTTAGATGGAAAGGCAAATAATTCTTCGATGTACCTCTGGTGTAGTGACTTTCATACGATGGAAAAGACACAATATGGTTTTCATTTCCTTTATTTTGTCATCGAATATTTTACTTTTAGCTACAGTTATTCCACGCATATCATTAATATTTGTACCACCTACTGAAGACCGCTTTTTCATTGCCACGTTTTTTTCTAAAATTATCACTTTCTTCAAAGGTTTTTAGTAAACATCTCATACAAATAGCTTGACGAAGTCCATCTAATACAACAAAATATTTATACCTCTTCATACGAAAGTTACGCTTTTCAGAATCTATTGCGCGTTGTCTTTGAGTAGCTTTGTTTTCAATCTTTATTAATGATGACATGTAAGCAGACCATTTTTGGTATGTACCCATTAACCAATATTCATTGAATATCGCTTCTCTTAGCCATAGGTATACGTTTCTTGCATTTCATGCGACATGCCAGCAGTTCTTTCATGGATTTTTCAGCGATAACTTTTTCTTTAAGAGTTTTATATGACTTACCAAGATTTCTTTTTGTTTTTTCTCGTGTTTAATGGAGCGAAGACTCTTTTTTGGTAACACTGTCGGAGAGGTTCGTGAAGTCGATTTATCACTTAAACGTGAATGTATTGTTGTTCTAAAGCTAGTTTATTGTGGAATTTTGAAGTAATTACTATTTAAATGGCAATAAGCCACAATTAAAGGATAAAGTACGTTCATTGACGTTTCAATTTCCACTTCGGAACTCGTTCTCAAAATACAAAACTGTTTTGCTTACGTTACATGGTATACAGCTAACCAACACCTTTTAACCCAACACAGAATTGGTTGTTGTAGGTCAGGGGTCGTATTTTCGAATTCATTCGAGCATATTTCGCATACTAAATTAGAAGAAATTCGCTCTAAATCCAATTTTGTGTATTTTCGAACACTGCGTGTACGAATTTTTTCGTATACGGCGACTCGAATGGGTCTGAACCATTTGAATATCGATGCTCGTATACGATTAAAGTAATTGTTATTTCAGTTATTTTTCAGTTATTTCAGTTGTCATTGGGCCCGTGAAATTCAGATAAGATTTCTGCTGATCGTTTTTAATCGTTGTTGTATACAATATTTTTACATTGAACTTTGTTTTCAATAGCTGGTTTAAATAATTTTTCAAAGAAAGAGATATAGTTAATGCCCTTGTAGAGGCGGAAATATTAGCGGAACGGAGAGGTAGAGTTTACCATCACTTTCTTAACCTTCTAGAAAACTATTCTAATGTACAATTTCAAAAATTGTACAGATTGACAAATCCCCTCACAATGGAGTTGATAGGATTAAATGGCTCTTTTTTTGTTCGGCCGACACTGAACTACCATAGTTCATGCCCTTTTTTTACTCCTTTGAGCTAATTTACAAGAAACGAATTGTTTTAGATGACAAAACCGTAAAATATGTTAAGTAAAACTGCCAATTATTTTTCTTTTTTTTTATTTGAGTGTTACTTGTTCGAATGTGCAGTGTTGCCGGTGCAAATTCTTCTCATATACGTATAACATTTCGAAGGACGTTCAAAAATACACATTTAGATTCGTACACGAAATTTTTCAGTCGAGTTTACCCGTATACGAAAAAATTCGATTGAATTCGAAAATACGACCACAGACCTATGGCTTCAAGGAAAGATTGAAAAAAAAAACGGAAGTCGATATATATTTAAAAGAAAACAATAACATTTTAACGAACCAACTTAGCTACTGTGCTACTTTTCCTCACAACATAACTTAAAAATTATACTTTATAAATCAAGCCCCAATCAAGCTATATTATCATCGTCTTGAAAATAATTATTCTAACAAATATCATTTTTACTTTATTTTAAGTAATTAGTATTTTTTGCCCCTCTTTAATCCATATATAAAAAATCTCCTCAAAGTAGTTGTTTTTAAAACAAACTTATGTTTTATTTATTTAAACCTATCTTATCCGATAAGAAACCCTGATATAAATTCAATATATAATATCAATCGTTTCAAGAACGCTCCACTGGAAAAATCTAAGAAACGTTTGTCAAATGAAAAGCTTATCCATATAAATTCAGTCTCCATTTACAAAATGGAAGACGTCTGCTTTAGACTTACTTCTAATAGACGAGAACAAAGCGTTTTCGACCTGAAAAACGATTTTCAGAAACGCCGGAGCATAAATAGGAAATGTTTAGTCGGGCAGCTGGATAATGCGCTGATAGCATGCTTTTGTTTTTAAGATGAGCTAAATTTATTATTACGGTAGAATTCAGTTAACCAGAACGAAGAGATACTTATACAGTACTTATATAAAAATATAATACTCAAAGCTTAAGTTCAGTAAGTTTTTCAATTCAAGTTCAATAAGGATTTTATCAATTACAAAAAACTTTAGTCAATTTTGGAATAGGAAAATTGATTTTTGTTTTACTTAAAAAAAAAGTCAATAAAAACATGGAATGGTTCATTAGAAAACTACAAAATTATATAAACGTAAATACTAACAAAATAAAATTAAACAAAAAGGAAAATACCATGGATAAAAATCCATGGATAACACCAACGTTACTTAAATTAATAAATGAAAAAAATATATTTATATTGTCAACATTACAAAACAAAATTTAAATTGTTTACAAACTACGACTGGCCACAAAATGACAAAAAGTGGATCAAGAAAATATATCAGCGGAAGAATTATACCAACAACTTAAGGTTGATCTGCACCCCCCAAAAGACAAACCCCAAATTCAAAAAATTTGAAAAAATTTGAGAAGGTATATGTGATGTCTAGAAGTATTTTGACAACTTTTAAACAAACTTCATGTTTTCGTTTTTGAAAAAACTCAAAAAACTACTTTTTTCCAAGTATAAAGCGGGAAAACCAAACATAGGATTTTGTTAATTTTTTTACAGCATCAACATATGATTATAAGAAATACTTATGAATTTTTTGAAAATTTTTGAATTTACAGTTTTGTTCCAATAGGAAAAATAATATGTTTCGGCTTATAATAAAGTTACCGGTAAGAAACCGAAAAATTTTTTAATAACAACATATTTAAAACTGTAAAAGTGGAAAATATTTGCAACAAAAAGTTAAATATTTTTTCCTAAACATATGAAAAATCTCGTTAAACAAGAATTATGTCTTGAACTGCCGCCTTCAAATCGTAATGTAGGGAGATGGCTCCATCTGAAGCAATGGTAGTATTTATCATCGATAGATAGCATTACGTTCGGCTTCGAAACGCTTCAAGCAAAACGTCACACTAACAGGGTTGCCATATCAATTACTTTGTACAACACTTTGGCAGATAACAACAAAATTTAATAGGAATGTTATCGGTTTGAACTTTGAACCGGTCATGCTGAAACTTACAGAGTTACAGAATAGTAGATACTGCAACTTTTATTTTGAAAGTAGGATATCATAAAATTTACACTCTATAAGTAATATATCTATAAAAAACCTATTTAGTTTTAAAAACCTATTTAGGCGTTTTTGGTTAATTATTTTAAATTATTTTAGTATTTATAAAAATAGTGTTTCTTGCATAACCAGTATCGTACACAGAATTTGCCTGAGGGGGGGGGGGTTTGAAATTTTTTTATGCTACCTCCATTTTGAGTCCCTAAAATTTGGGTTTTAGTTTAATTTAAAGTACTAAAGATAGCAGTGCCAAAGATTCATGTATCTATTATCCTGTCTACCAACTAAAACCACCCTCTCTTACTTGTGTGCATTTGACTGTCGCACGTACTGTACTCCGAAAGTGGGGTGAAGACATTTTTGGAACACTCACTTCTCTTATCTAAATCTTATCTATTGTTCTGAAACTATTTTCTTGTGGCTTTTAAAGTAATTACTATTTTAATGGGAATAAGCCAACTTGTAAATACAATTTATTTTGGAGACGGCTATCGCCGTATTCCCGTTCTTCTCCGCCAATTCTGCCGGTTTAAGGCATGCTTCTCCTCCAAACCTTTCAATTCCATCGCTCTTCTAATTCCTTCATTCCATGAGCGTCAAGTTCTACCTGTTTTTCTTCTTCCGGGGGGGGGGGCATCCATTTGTGGATGCCCCCCCGGAAGAAGAAAAAGGTGTCCAAACCATTTTGAACCTCTTGATTTTCTAGCACTTCTTCTCAAATTATCCATTTCAACTGCTAACAATCTTCTCTTCAGGTCTGCATTGACAATTGTCCATACTTCAGAGCCATAACAAAGAACTGATTCGACCATGGTTTGCCCTATTCTTTTTTTGTTCCTTTTGGAAATGTTGCGATCCCACCTTAAGGAGTTCAGACATCCTACAATTTTACGTCTCTGAGTAATTCGGTGTTTAATTTCGGTTTGTCCCAAGCCGTTCTTAGCAATGAGTGCACTTAAATATTTAAATTTTTCCACTTGTTTGATTTCCACGTCCTCGTCGATCAACACTTCAAACCTTGCATCTGAATTGATAACTAAATATTCTGTTTTCTTCATGCTGACTTGTAACCCACATTTTACATATTCTCTGTATAGACGCTTTATCATAAACTCTAGATCATAAAAATCTTGAGCTAGGACGACTTGGTCATCCGCAAAGTTCAGGGAGAACAGTACGTCATTTCTTATGGGGATTCCCATTCCCAGGCAGTGGTTTTTCCAATTATGGAGGGCTGCCTCAATATATAAATTAAACAGTGAGTGTGACATTATGCATCCTTGTTTTAGTCCTTTAGTTACTTTTATTGGCTCTGATAGTCTATTTCCGATTTTTAGGTAAGTAGTGTTCTCCCTGTATACTTCTGTAATTATTCCTAAAAGGTATGGACTAATGTCGAGTTGTTGCCACAATTTAAGTCTTGGAACTGTATCATACGCCTTTTCTAGGTCAATGAAGGCTAGATGTACTTTGGTACCAACTACTATTCTTTTCTCTATTAATTGTTGGAGTATAAACAAGTTATTAGTGCAAGATCAAAGATCAAAGATTCAAATGTCAATAAACTTATTTTAACCTTCAATTGTGGCTTATTTCCATTAAAATAGTAATTAGATCTTATCTCTGTCGTTGGCTCGGTTGGTGTTTCTCTTCTTCTTCTTTCTTTTTAATGACTGCTCGGATGTAATTGTGAACACTATTCCATTCCTCCGTACTTCCTCCAGTCATCTTCACGATCATTTCTCTTACAGTCACAGGGTTCATACCTATTTCTTTCTCTGTTTGATGGGTGAACCTCTGCACGGGCGACATCCCAATGAGGTCAGTCAAGACCATGTCGACAATATAGCGTCGAACTATTGGCTGACGTCAGGAAAGATGTTCCATGAAACAGAAGATTCACTACTAGCCATTCAGGATCAGGTTATATAAACCAAAAATTACCTGAAATATATCGTCAAAGACCCTCAGGTAAAGAATGACAAATGTCGATATGGATGTTAAGCTCAAGAAACCATCCAACATCTTACCGGGGCTGTCAGGCATTTGCTGCAACTGAATATAAGGAACGGCACGACTCAGTAAGAAAGATCATTCATCAAGAGATAGCTATCAAACTGGGACTTCTTCAAACAAACCATCTTCCATATTATCAATACGTTCCTGAGAGTATACTTGACAATGACAACTACAAGCTATCCTGGGACCGCACTGTGCTCACAGAACAAACAGTGGCACATAATAGACCAGATCTCATACTAGTTAATAAACTAAAGAGACAAACAACATTAATTGATGTGGCGATACCCACGAACGAAAAAATCGCCAAGTACAGGGATCTGGAAATTCAAATACGAAGACAGTGGAGAATGGAGAGTATCCAGACAATACCTATTATTCTCTCTACTACTGGAGTAATTCCAAAGAAACTCCTAGAAAACATAAAAAAGCTAGGTCTGAATGAACATATCTACAAGACTATGCAGAAAGCTGTAGTACCCTCAACGTCCAGATGTGTACGAAAATTTTTGGGAGATACTCCAACATATCAAGCCACGTAGGGCTCGGTAACACGGAAAGAGTCCCACCAGAGCTCAATCCTTTTGATACCGTAGGTATCTGGGATGAGTCAATTTTCTCCTTAGATGGAGTGTGAGCCTTATGACTAAATCTGGGATACTAATACTCAAAAGCAAACTTAATTTCAAGCACATAGTAAAAGCAATAAACATATACGCAATACCACTTTTCACATACTCATTTGGCTTTATAAAATGGTCGAATACGGAAACTGAAGAACTAATTAGACCAAATAGAACCGTGATAACTAAATAGGCATCAACTACCCCAAATCGTACATCCAACGCATGACACTACCACGCACACAAGGTGAGAGAAGAACATCGTGTTTTGGAAATATCATTCACTACTTAAAGATAAAAAACAGCAAAAACAAAGACAAAAATATATAGAGCAGCAATTAGACCAGTGATAGCATACGTAGCGAAAGTAATATGTCGTACGAAAATAGATATAAAGAAAATAAAAATATAAATAAAAAGTAAAATATAAAGAAAAAGTAAGAATTTTTAAAAGCAAAATGATAAGAATAAACAGCCCAATAAAGCCCGAACAAGGAGAATATAGAAGACTAATAAAGGATGAAATAAGAAATAGAAATATAACCGAAGGGGAAGACATAGTAAAATTTATTAATCCACACAGACAGACTGAGATGGTTTGGACACATACAAAGAAGAGAAAAAGACGCACTAATAAGGAAGATAACAAACCTGAAACCAGTAATAAACAGACCAAAAGAAAGACATGTTCGCATGTTTTAAATAACATTTTTGACGATTGACCATTTTTCATATAAATCCCACTAAAATATTAAATAATACCAGATAATTTAATTTTAACTATTCTATCAACAAAAATCTAATATATGATTGCATGTATAAATTTAGTGGTAATATGATATTCACAGATAGCGCCGCTAAGTACCTCTTTGTCGATAAAAATGTTTACATAATAAATATGTGTCATTTTTCAATGATATGGTGTGGATTATGTTCTTGCAAATGCGTAACTTTAATACATTCCGATTGACACAGCGGAGCAGTAAAATATTATACATAAAGCTGTTGTTAAAGATATCTTTGCTTATTTGGTCTACTAGGTATTTGATAAAATTACTGTCTACACTTGGCAACTCAGCCAATGGATATAATTATAGAAAACTGTAATTTATATTAGGGTTTGAAAATATTACAGAGTCGTCATGTAGAAATCTACGATTAAGTTAAAAAAATTACCACAGTAGTATGCCGCAGTAGAGCCATCTCTAGGATCAGAAACAAATTAATCGAGGGTGAAGATCAACCTTAAAAAATGCATTCATGAGGGTGCAAGTGAAGCTTTGGGGTATAAAGACAAGCATGAAACAAAAAATCAAGCATGGTGGTGTGAGAATATGCAAACAATATGCATGTAAACAAGAAGAAAACTGCTTATCAGAAATGGATGTCAACGAGAAAGGAAGAAGATTACATAAAGATATATGAAAAATTAAATCGAGGTGTAAGAAGAGAAGTAGTGAAAAGTAAAAATGAGATGTGGGATCGAAGATATGCAGAGGTGGATAGGTATATGGGTGGAACAAGAATTGGGCAAGCGTAAAAGGTGATAAAGTCTCTCCGAAGGGAAGAAAAGGAAAAATCTAACTTACAGTTAACACATAGATCCGAAACAGTGGAAACACCATTATGAGGTCTTACTGACAGAGGAAATATGTAAATTCCAAGAGCTCGAAATGAAAGAAATATCCGAACATACACAAATAATTGAGACAACAACCAGAGAGTTAAGCGATGCCCTCAAAAGTTCGAAAAACGGTAAAGCAGCAGGACTTGGACACATCCCAATTGGGTTGGTAAAGTATGGACCAAAAATATAACATGAGATGTTGGTTTAACTATTTAAAAAATGCTTAAAAGGACAAAATATCCCTGGTCATTGGAATGTCGGATAAATCAGTTCAATATCCAAGAAAAGGGATAAACTCAAATTCTCTAATTATAGGGGAATAACTGTTATCAAGTCAGTGAGGAGGTGGTAGTCGAATAATAAAAGAAAGAAAAGAATCAGAATACAAAGACATAGAAGAATAAAATGGATTTCGTGCAGAAGATCGTGCACTGATGGTATATTCGTTCTGCAGCAGGTAATTGAAAATCGGAAGGCAAGGAATCTATGTACCCACCTATTATTTATATATTTAGAGAAGGCATACGATACAGTACCTTCGAAAAAACTGTTTCAAACATTGACGAAAGTAGGTCTCAGTAGAAAGTATGTGGATGCTATCGCAAATATATACAAAAATGCAAAAAGTGTCGTCAAAGAATGAAACTTTATATCTGAATCATTTGCAATAACAAAAGCGCTTAAACAAGGATGTTGTCTATCTCCGACCTTATTTAAAATATATATTCAATCATCGCTAGAGTAGTGGAGGAAACAAGTATCCGGAATGGGAATAGACATAGTTGGTGGTAAATGTCTAACAACTTTATTTTCAGATGATCAGGTAGTCATAGCAAATGATGAGGAAGACATGGACTAAATGTTTAGAAAATTAAAGAAAGAATGTGAAAAATGGGGCCTCAATATGAATATGTCAAAGACAGAGTATCTTAAAATAGAAGATAATCAAGAAGATCCAGAGTTAGAAATTAGAAACACAAAACATGCCATGAATATAAATATTCCGGAACTATAATATCTAAAGAAGGCACTACCAAAAGATACATCGAAAACAGAACCAGCAGGGAAAAAAAGCAGTAAACTCTCTACTATGGTCTAAAGATATTAGACAAGAATTGAAATTGACAATTTATCGAACCTTGGTAAAGCCTAATACGACTCATGGGGCAGAAGTTTGGCAGATCACGAAAAAAGATAGAAATAGAATAGAAGTAGTAGAAATGGATTTTCTAAAGAGAGTGTGTGGTGTATCCAAAAAATATCATATCAGGAATGAATATATTAGAAGGAGGACAAATACTGCATATTCCAGTGTAGACAGAATTGAAACGAGACAACGTGTGGTATGGTCACGCGAAGCGAATGAATGAAGACAGATTGCCAAAGAAAGCTTTAAATTATATACCACTACAAAGAAGAAGAAGGGGAAGGCCTTCAGTTGTCTGGGAAGAAAATGTACGGCACATAATGAAATATAGAGCCATCTGGAGAAAAAACAAAATTATTTTAACCTGATAAACAATCCTTACTTTCAGGTTGTATTGATACATAAATTGGACAATTAAATAAAAGATGTCCGAGATACTCTTTTAATAGGAATAAGCCACAAATGAAGGTTAAAATAAGTTTATTGACGTTTCAATTTCCACTTCGAAAATCGTTCTTAAAATACAGACGTTTGTAGTTGTGGTATTTTTTTTAAGTTAATTTTGGTAATAATTGAAAAAAAAAATGTTTAAACAATTTATTAATTTATAAAGTGTTAGTACACTAGAATTTTTTAAGACCTATCATATAAAAAAATAATTATCTCGGTATCTTCCATAGGTTTTGCGTTATTTTATTTAAACTTTTACATTGGAATTTAGATATACCCAGAATATCGAGAAACGGCCTTAAACCTTAGTGTTGCTGTGTATTTATACACTCAGGTGCAAAAAAAATCGATCCATTCCTTATTTCTTATTTATTTGAAGTTGTATAATTTTAGAGACATTAAATTACGTATGTAAATTTAGGTGTACCCTCGTATACGAGAAATAAAATAATGTGTTTAATATTGCTTTTTATATTTCTTAAAACAAATTGGTATTTCAGGTTTTTGTCTAAAAGGGTCTGAAGCAAGTAGATATTTATTGAATGTTGTTTTTAATTCAACAACCACACTAGTGTACTTAGTGATTTTATTTTCAAAACGTGTTATATTTTTATTTAATTATCTTTCCTAAATGTCTCTAACTCCGACAGATGCTGCAAGGGCGGTGACTTTAGTTCAAGATGGTCGTAGCCAATATTATGCAGCTGAAATGTTGGGTGTTAGTCGATCTTCGGTTCAAAGAGCAGTTCGGCGTTTTAGCGACACCGGTAACTTCACAAGAAGACCAGGATCAGGTCGTAGAACGGTAAAATCCGAAAGAGATGATCGATTTCTGGTCTCATCATGTTTGAGAAATCAGCATCTTACTTCAGTTGAACTGGCAAATCGTCTGAGCGAAGTGAGAAATGTGGATGTAAGCAGATGGACAGTTCGTCGGCGACTTGTAAAAGGTAATTTATTATCCAGAAGGCCAGCCCTATCCAATACTATCCATAGAACATCGCAGAGCTCGCCTTGCTTTTGCAAGAGAACAGGAAAACTAGAGTGATGTAGACTGGGGCAATGTATTGTTCTCAGATAAGTCCAGATTTTGTCTAAGGTCACCAGACGGCCGAGAAAGGGTTTGGAGAAGACACGGAGAGCGATATTTTCAATGTAATATTGCGGAAAGAATAAGTTATCGGGGGGGCTCCGTTATGGTTTGGGCTGGTATCAGTTCAGAAGCCCATACTAATTTAGTTATTGTAGATAGAGGTTCTATGACTGCTGCAAGATACATAACAAGTATTTTAGATCAGCTTGTGGTACCTTTTGCTCCTTTCATTGGACCTAATTTTATTTTTATGGACGACAACGCGCGTCCTCACCGTGCTAGAATCGTCAACCAATATATAGAGGTGGTGGAAATTGTCCGTATGAACTGGCCAGCTTGCAGTCCCGATCTCAATCCCATAAAACATCTATGGGATATGATGGGAAGACGTCTTCGAGCACGAGTACCCCGTCCAAACAACTTGGCTGAACTTACAGCGGCTCTTCAAGAAATATGGGACCAATTGGATCAATTTGATATCCAGAGGTTAATTACCTCAATGCCTAGGGTTGTTATAAGGGCCCGAGGGGGAAACACTAGATAGTGATTTATTATCAATGTTTTTCTTAATTTCAGAAAGTTTTGAATATTCTTGTATTTTTTAGTTATGGCGTATGTCTCTATAAATAAATGATTTTTTTGGATAATCTGTAAAAATTATTTTAATCTAACATATACTTTTACATATATACCTGATTTAAAACTAATATCTTCAAACGTTTTCTTATTTCAGCAAATAATACCCATGGATCGATTTTTTTGCACCTGAGTATATATAAAATATGCACTTATGAGCATTTTTTCGAAAAATATGCAAAAACGCTATTTATTGCATAAAATATACAGAATATGCAAATTATGCTGCTTGCATAAATGCTCTCCCCTAATGATAATAACATTTATGATAATAATATTTTTTTAAGAGTCATAAACATATTTAGTATTATGTATAGAGGCTCAGTAGAATAAAGGTGTACTGTAGTACAACCGACGTTTTGCAATCCGAGAGGCTCGGCAGTCCAACGAACCTCCCGTCAAGGTCACAACCGTGTCTGCTTGTCACATCATGAACCTCATTCTTACGGGATGCTGTACTTCCTGTGTTTTCCTGCTGTGTGTTGTGCTGCAATTCGAGGATTTTTAGATACAGTAATACGTTGTGCCAAACTTTTATTTAATTTGTTTAGAAAGTTCCGTTCAATGACAAGCACAAGCTCAAAACGAATATATATATATATATATATATATATATATATATATATATATATATATATATATATATATATATATATATAATTACTTTCGTTAATCCGACACCCCTCTGGTCCCATACCTGTCGGATTATCAAGAAACAACTGTATTCGGAGTTAAATCTGCTAACACGGAGATAAAAGCGATTGGTTATAAACAGTATGCATTTCGAAAAAGCTAAGCCACCCTGTTATAAATACAAACAGATTGTAAATTGAGCATTGGTAAAAAAGATATCTGAATTATTGATTTCAAAAGTAAACCAAGAGCTAAAAGCCATAAATGAAACGAGGAGCGAATAAACAGAATGATGGCAATAAAAATGTTCGCTTCACAAAATAAATTGTAAAACTAACTTTATGGGCGCCCGAGAAAGAAGAAGCACATCGCAGAACTTCTTTTCCGATACATTTTCACAACATTTTGACAATAATTTTAAAGTCCTTACCAAGTCGTAAATTATAACTGCGTACATAAAATTTGAGTTTCTGAGTAAACTCTGTTTTATTGCGTTTTCCAGTCAATACACTCATATGACAGGGTGAATAGATTTAATACGTCAACAGAATATGTGGAATAGATATTTTACTACTTCGCTGGTTATTTTAGGGTTAATCTTATTAACACGTGCTTTTTTAAACTGGGAAGAAAAAGGTATAAAAATTTGTGGACAACGCTTGAACCATCTAAGGTACGCTGATAACATCGCATTGATAACCGATAAAAAAGAAGAATTATTTGAAATGATGAAAGAACTGGACATACAAGCTGGAAAGATAGGCCTTAATATGAATTACTGCAAGACCAAAATCATACAGATGAAGACATCACAATGAGAATCGGACAATATCAAATAGAACAAGTTCAGGATTATGTATATCTGGGTCAACCTATAAAACTTAACAAAGAAAACCAAACAGCAGAGATAAAAAGACGAGTTAGACTGGCATGGGCGGCATTTGAAAAACTAAGCTACATTCTTAAAAACAAAAGATATCCACAGCATCTTAAGACCAAATTATACAATCAATGCGTACTCCCTGTTCTCACTTGTGGTTCTCAAACGTCGACATTTACAAAAGCAAACATGGACAAAATCACAAAAACTCAAAGAGCAATGGAAAGACAAATGTTGCATATAAGACTAATGGATAAAAAGAGAAACGAGTGGGTAAGATAGAAAACAAAAGTGAGGGATGTTTGGTAAGAAGTTGCAAAATTGAAATGGAAATTTGTCCGACAGAATATAAGACAAAAAGAAGACCGATGGAACAAAATTCTTTTTAGTTGGAGACCGTGAGATTATAAACGAAGCAGAGGAAGGCCCCAAATGAGATGGGCGGATGATATCAAGAAGCACGTGGGCTCTAGGTGGATGATTGTAGCGACAGACAGAGAAGAATGGAAAAGGATTGGGGAGGCCTTCGCTGCTTTTCATGAATAACCACACAATCCAAAATAGTTCATTTTCTAGTTAAGCACACAGCGATATCCAAAACGGTCTCTACTATCTTGTAAATAAATCTCACATTCGTATCTCGAAAACTGGCGACGTGGCGCCACAAAATGTCATTATGTGATTGGTTGATTTTCGGCACCATCTTTCATGAACAATCGACTACTACCAGTTGCTACAAGTCCTTACAATAATATCATTGTTTGTTTGCAGAATAACAACACATCTTGAAATAATCCATTTAAAATTAATGAATACTTTCTGCAATAGTATATCTTTTCGTTTTGTGTGTTTGTTCGCGAAAAAACTTAATGTAGTTTTAATACATTTTTTTAAAGAAAAGTGCATCTAGTGATATTCTGTTCTTCGTCAAAAAGTAAGTAAAATGACTTCACTTTTTTGGACTTACTTGTTTATTCACGAAAACAATAATAAAATATTCACCTATTATAATGAAATGAGATGTTATTCGTTAAAAATTCGCATCCAAAACTTATGACCTTAGACATAATATAACACTATTCACAATAATTAATTCTGAATTCGGAGTTTTGTAAAGGTTTTAAAAATCATTATACTAAAATTCGTTGCGTTTATTCTGTAAAATAAAAAATAGTCTTTATTAATTATTATTGGTTTGACTACATCGATTGTGCAATAAATAAAACTATCACCTCATCTTGATAATGTTCATCGTTTTTTGAGATTTTGATGTTGACTGATCATAATAATAAGTTGGCATCCTTAAAATAAAAAAGTTATTTTGTTATTTCAGTATTTTTATTGCAAACTTTTTCTTGCAGTGTCAAATCGCCGTACTATTAAAATGTTCCAAAACATGAACATTAAACTAAATATTAACAAAAATGAAAATAGTAAACCGACTGTCTCATCAACTGACAAGCAAGTTACCAAAAGAAAACACCCTTCCTTATCCCCCATAATATCTACAAACAACATAGAAAGTTTTGAGGATTTTGTTCCGATGATAGTGTCAAAGAACCAGATTACGAGTATTCGAATGGTGATGCAAATAACCGTAGAAGTCGCAAGAATAAATTCAAACGTAAAAAATCATTGATACCATCAGAGGACATCACGACAGATTATTTGATAAATGAACCAATTCCTAATTCTGAGCGACAATCTCCAAAACAATTGGATTCCCAAGACAATAACCAAGACTTTAATAATGAAGAATTACACTTAAAGCAAAATGTCTACAGCCAACCAAATTCATTCTAAGCTAGCCCTAGACAATCAAAATTTCGTAGCAGTTCATCTAGATCGACCAGTTTAAGAAGCTCAAGTGGTTCGAACAGCTGCTCCAGTAGTTCAAGCAGTTCGTCCAGTTCAGATTCTGTAGCAAATCAAGGTTGTTCAAAAGCAGTTGCACCATCTAAAATAGAAAATATCCTGGGGTGATTTTCGTCATCTAGCACCAACGAAGATTAAACTCCACGCGATTATGTTGCTAAGCCAGTAGCTAGAAGATTTACAAACTGATCCCGTAGCTTCACGGTCTACAATTTCTGCAGATATAGCTTCTCCATGTATTGAAGGTAAAGAAAATGTTAATTCGAGAAAAGAACGGAAACGAAAAGCTACACCCAATAACTGGTTACGCGCCAAAGCGAAAATTTTGAGAAATTATGGTAAGTCTTTCTTGTCTAATTCAAAAAAAGAGATGACCATAGTCCCTGCAAAGTCATTAAAAGCACAATGTTCTGAAAAATGCAAAGAACATTGTGTACACAAGATTACAGAAACACAACGCCAGGAAATGTTTGATAACTACTGCTGCGGGCAGCAGAAAAATCAGTTTATTATAGCGCTTTATGTGTATGCAGTTTACCATCTCGATTTCATTAACTCCATTACTAATAAATACCTAATTAAGGGACATACTCAAAATGAGACAATGTTCACTCCCTCATCGAAAGAGGAATAAAAAGAGCTCTAAAGTCAAGACCTATATATTCACCTGACCAATATGCGCACATAATTAGAAACTTAAAGAAAACTGACAAAGCCTATGAAGTAAATGAGTTGATACACGATAATTTTTATGACATAAAAGAGCTGGCAAATTCCATAGGCAAATATTTTTCCAAAACCATAGAAAAAGAAACAGTAAAGATGGGAGACATAAAAATTTTGAAAGTGGAAAAGAATGACTCGGACAGTAATTATTGTTACTTATATAAGACATCATACGAAGACACGGAATTTAAAATAGTTAAAATAGACAACATTGGGAAAACAAGAAAGACTGCAAATAATAATGTTGTTTTGAAACAAGCATACAGAGAAAAGATACCAGTATGTGAAAAGGGATTGCTTGATTTGATTTCAAAGAACATAGTTCTAAGGTTTTATAAACAATTTTTTAAAAATCTCTAAAAATATCATTTTTGTAGGTACTTAAGAAAATCTGATAATGAGCTCCCCATTAATTATTTAATACCTACCTCATAAAAAATTGCCATTCTACTTTAAATTTTTTAGACTAATTTTGTTCTTGTACCTTGCAGAAAAGTTTGTTGATTTTCTAGACGCCTGATATAATTATTGTGTTGATAGGTTGTTACTTACTGAAAAACATAATTGTGTATCTTTAGGTTACGTTTTTGTCTCTTGTTTATTATTAGTGCAATATTTATCTAAAGATTAGACTATTATTGCTTTGAATTATTGATTAACATAGTGTGTTAATGGAACTCAACACAAAATCATTAGATAAATTCACTGTACTAATCTTAACATAAAACCAGAAAATGTATAGTAATAACAAAATGTTTTTCATCAATATTGTCTCTACTGAAATTGTGTCACTATTTTAGAAAATTCTTAATATCACTTAAAGTATTATTACCACTTGTGTCATTTTTCAAGACAACCTCAAAATAGCTCGAGTAACGCATTATGCTTTGTGATGTTATTCAAAATAATTTTGTTGTACTTACTTTGTCATAAGTCGAACTACTGAATGTTTTTCATTATTTTGAAGTTCTTGTCATGGCCAAGTAACAAAAAGTTTATATCACAAGCAAATAATGATTAACGCCCTACTAATGTTTATATTTAATGTAAAAGGATCTCAATTTAATAAAAAGTTATGAGAATAAATATTTTGTTTAATTTTTGACGGCCTCTCCTGAAAAATTACGTTTTTTTAAATGTGCGATTATTCATTCAAAGCAGCGCTATGTCCAAATATGGACCGAAGAAGTCTAATTAGATAGAAGCAGTTGATCAACCTCATTTTTAAAGTTCGTGAAATCGATGATATTTTCACAGATAAACAGGGGTAATGAATACAGTTTTAGCAATAAAACAAATATATTAGGTTAATTTAATAAACATAAATATAAAACTAACATATTTGCTAGGTATTTGTAGATATTTTGTTCTTCCCATTTATGAAAATTAGGATCTAAAAAAAAATAAATTTAGATTAAAAATTATAGTACAAAAAATAAAATAAATATGCCGCAAAAGCGTAAAACACCTCAGGCACTCAGATACTGGGACAAAATATGATTCAAAATAAAAACTTACAGTGAACTGAAAAACATCTTGTGTTAAAAAGTACTTATATTTAAAAAAATTTTAGAAACAATTGAAATTTTTCAAACACATTAAAATTTGAGAACCTCTTGATAAAATTAAATACATAATATCACCATTCTGTAAAACACTTAGATCATATTTGGAAAACCGACAGTTCAGAACAAAAGTAAATGAAAAAAGCGTCCCGGGACCTCTATTATATTTATTATATACGTCTGATCTACCAACCTCAAATACCGTAACAATTGGCACATTTGCAGATGACACAGTAGCACTTAAGTCATAAACTCATCAACATAGCTATATATATATATATATATATATATATATATATATATATATAGTAAACTCTTAAATATTGGGGAAATCTGCAAGAAATACCTTAATGTGTATCAATTGTTTCGCCGAACGTTTTCGCCAAAGAGAATTTGTTGAATATGTTTGACATCAATAGAGATCAACTGGGACCGTATTAGAGGTTGTTGTTCCATGTCTTACGACAGATTCATCAGCATCGTCGAATTTCTCTTTAACAACACTTACTTCTCATTTAATGATAAATTCTATCAACAAACTTTCGGTACCCCTATGGGAGCTAAGATTTCTCCTATCATTGCAACTTACGTTATGGATTATGTATTAGACTCAGTCATTCCTTTACTATCCTTTAATATTCCATTTATTAAAAAATATGTTGATGATATCATTTTGGCTATACCCAATGACAAGGTAGATGAACTATTAGACACTTTTAATGGTTATGACCCCTACATCCAGTTCACTATAGAGAGGGAAGATGGTAATTGGTCCGTCCCCTTTCTCGACATAAGGATGATCAGGGAAACCAACAACATCAAAATAGATTGGTATCAAAAACCGACCCATTCTGGTAGATACCTTAACTACAACTCATACCATAATAATTCTACCAAAGTCAACTTAATCAAACAGATGAAAAATAGAGTAACAAAACTATCAGATCCTTCATTTCATACAAAAAACCTACAAATCCTACAGAAACTTTTTATTTCAAATGCTTATCCAACACCATTAGTTAATAAGATTTTGTTTAATACTATCCATGACGAAGATATTTCACCTTCCTTCGCGACTAACAATGCTGATCCTGATGTCTTAAGTGGGAACCCAGTCTCTGATACTCCTATAAACAAATATTTTTCATTACCATATTTCAGAGATATCACTCCGGGGTTAACAAGGATTCTGAAAAGTGTTGAAAATAGCTTTGGCAATAATAATAACAACATTAAACTTAATGTAGCTTGTAGATCAGCCCTAACAATTAATAATCTTTATTCTAAGATAAAAGATAAGACTCCCATAGATAGGCTTAGTAATATTGTCTACAACATTCCATGTCTCTCTTGCAACAATTCCTACATCGGTCAAACATCTCAGTTATTGAAATCACGTATTACACTACACAAAAGTGATTCTCGACTTCACCCTGACCGTTGTGCATTAGCCAAACATGTCCATTCCACTGGTCATCTCATGGACTACACCAACACCACAATTCTCCACCGTGAGAACAATAAATCTAAAAGAGAGTTCATTGAAATGTCTTATATTTTTCTTAACGATTTCTCCATTAATGTTAAGAGTGACATCAAGAATCTAAGCGATATATACCACCTGTTACTTAAATCAGATACCAAGAACAATACTATATCACAGATAACTAACTTGACTGATATATCCATTAACAACTAACATACCTTTATAATTAATTTTCATTAACACAAAAAAAATATATAACATTCCCTTGCTTTTCTTAGATACATCTCAATAAGATGCAATAATACATGAACAATATAATATAATTAAATAAAGAAAATCAAAATAATATTTCCCTTTACTGGGATTTAAATTCATTCGTTTTTTACCAATGAACCTTAACGACATAAAGATTCATACCAACTATAATGAAGTTGTCAGCGCTTGCGTTCTGGCTTAAACAGAACCTCACTTTTAACTATCTAAAAATCAAAAATTTAGTTATTGCCGACATTTCAAAGAATTACCTCCTTTTAAATGTAGTTGCATTGGGTTTTTCGATTAACCTTGGGTAAGCCTTTACGTGTCAAGTTCGAAGCTACCATACATTTTCAATTCCTATAAAAAACTTTTTTTGCACATAGTAACAAAAAACACCACTATGTTACTAGCAAAGTTTTTTAATATTCTAACTCTATATATATATATATATATATATATATATATATATATATATATATATATATATATATATATATTAATATAATAAAAAATATATATTTTTTTATATATATATATATATATATATAATTATAATATATAATTTATATATATAATAATATATATATATATATATATATATATATATATATATAATAAAAAAATATAGAGATAAAAATATGGAGAGATAACAATTAAGGCAAATAACCTCCGAGATATTGAATCGGGTTATGGTCTTATCGTAATGGAAAAAAAATCGAACTAAATATTATGAGAACTATATAGGTTACGTATAATGTTAAGGTAATGTTAAGGTGTGATAAAAATTAATAAGACATGTTATGTTTATATAAGACATTTATGTAATTATATAAAATAAGCAAATTGGCAAATGGACCATAAGGTTCGTAGTCATACAAACCCAATTAAAAAAAGTACGGTTATTTGTATATATTTTATTATTAAATTCAAAGTATTGATTAATGCAAATTTTAAGGGCACACATAAACTCATCACCAATTATCATAATGGCACTCGGAGATACTACAAACTGATCACCGCAATAAAACTAGCGATTGTAAAATAGACCCGGAAAGATTTGTAAACTGATCACTGGCCTGCCTTCACCTCATGCCAGGTAAAGACCACGAAATTCTTACAAACATCTAAGGTGCGATAATTAAAAAAATAAACCAATTTCAAATGTTGAATAAATAAAATACCGAAGTTGGGTATAACCGGGATATATACCGATATAACCGGGAATATCATATGCTCAAAAATATATTCATTAAAAAGTTTACTATCAAAAACCTATGCAGCCAAATTTTCAGATCTCAAAACAGATTGCCAAATGTGTCTGATGTGGCTATTTACCGGGAGACACCCGATATAAATATGTTAGTTAAATTTTAAAGCAAATTGCTTTAAACGATTTCTGAATTTAATACCAAGTAAACAAAAAGTGTAACAGAAAATCTTCTGCATCAGAAACTAGCGCTTTACAAAAAAAAATCCGGGTGATGAGTTTTCCTATCTGCGGTGATGAGTTTGCGGATCTCCAAAGGATGCCAGTGATTAGTTTATTATATTTCAGAGGGTCTAATAATTTTATGGGGGGCTCTATAGCAATATGTTTGTACACGTCCAATTTGGGACAAGACGATGTAAAATTTCAGATGTAATGATTGAATTTGTAATTTTATGGTCCAAATTTTCTTAATAGAATCGAAGTTTCTGTAGTAGGAATACTAGAAAAAAGATTTTTTAGATAAATTGAAGTTAGTTTAGAGTTGTATTTTATTAACACATTGTATTGTATTTGGTGGGTGCATTAAGATGAAAATTTATTATTTTCTAGAATAATCTCTAAAAACTTTTTTGAAATTTTATATGACGGAGCTGTCATAAATTTTCAATCAAATTTGCCGTAAAAAACACAATAGAACTAATTAATAAAATACAAAATTTTCAATTACACAAAAAAGTAAATTTCATTTGGCGTAAAAATTCTTTTCCTAGTATTGCTCCCACAGAAAATTTTCTTCTAGAAAAAATTCTTCTAGACCATAATAATATCACAAATCTAATGATAACATCTAAAATTTTTCATCTTCATGAAATTTGCAATAATTAGCAAAAAGTACCAAAATGTTTAGACCATGGATAAAATCACCTATAACTTTTCATCCATGGAAGCAAGAGAACTCAAGTAGTAGTAGAGAAAGTGTACCTAAAAGTCGACGATCATTTATGTGATATAAAAAACAACCACACTGAGACTGGAACTGTAGAAAAGAGTTTATTTTGAATGGACAATCCAAGAAAATGTGTATAAACGTTTATAAAAATCTGCAAAATGAGCCTGAAAGTAGTTGTAAAGGCAGTATCATAAGTGAAGGGTGGTATTAAAAAGAAAAAAAAAACAAGATTGGGTTCTGAAAAACCTAAACGTCTTAATATCGTGACTGCTAAATGTTACGGAATTTGTTTTACGAGGAATATGAAAAAAATGTAGTACCAACAATTGATAGTATATACCTAGCCTATACAGCAAGCTTGTTGCGATGGGAACACTCTGACATAAAACCACTTTACGCAGAAGGCTAAAAACTTGTATAAACACTTAAACAGATAAGAATAACACCAACTTTCAAAACAAACAACAACTTAAGCAAATATATTAAAAACAACAAGAGCCCGAAGAAAAAGCACTTATACAGTATGTACAAACTTAAATGTGGCGACTGCCCAAAAATTACATCGGTCAAACTGGTAGAACTTTAACAAACGTATATCAGAACACAAAAAAGATTTTAATAATAGAAAAATAGATTCTATGTACGTACTTTACATTCTAGATCATAATCATTTATTTAGTGAATAATTTAAAAATTTTCGTTTCTAAAATAAAGGCGTTAAGCTGCCTTTATTAAAATCTATGGCAATTAATAAATTAAAAAATACAAATATATTTTACATGACCAAAGACAAACAGCTCTCCTCTCCTCAACGTATTTTGTTAGTTAGTTAAATACTATAAAGTGTAGACGAATAGTAAAACAACTGTAATGATAATGAATTGTAAAAATTTTGTGGAACTCTAGAGAACAAAAGTTTTTCGTGATTTACTTACAGATAATACAGAAGCGCAAATCACCTCGTTTTACCCATCGCGATTAAAGTTGATAATGAACAAGAACAGAAAACAAAGTATGTAATTAAATACTTAACAAAAATTATATAAAAAAGAGTGAAAAGACTACGAGATAACATGAAAGTTGGATATTACTATTGTAAAAGCTGAGACTGAATAAATATACTATTTAAAGAAAACGAAAAAAAAAAGAAGAAGTTTGGTCAGATACGCGTTACATTTTATTTAATACTAATAATGTGAATATTATTGAATGCCTACCTAGACGGAACGTTTATCCACACTATACATATTATAAATATAGTCTGACTTTACTCCTCGTTTTCGTACATCATCATGGTTACCATCTCTCTCTCTTTCTTCCTCCTTTGCTCTCGACAGCCAAAGGTTAAAGTCATCGTCGCTTCTTTTTCTTACATCATCGTGGTTACCATCTCTCTCTCTTTCTTCCTCCTTTGCTATCGACAGCCAAAGATTAAAATCATCGTCGCTTCTTTTTCTTACATCATCGTGGTTACCACCCCTTTCTCTTTCTTCCTCATTTGCTCTTGATAGCCAAAGATTAAAGTCATCATCGCTTCTTTTTCTTACATCATCGTGGTTACCATCTCTCTCTCTTTCTTCCTCTTGTGCCCTTGATAGCCAAAGGTTAAAGTCATCGTCGCTTCTTTTTCTTACGTCATCATGGTTTCCACCTCTTTCTCTTTCTTCCTCGTTTGCTCTCGATAACCAAAGGTTGAAGTCATCATCGCTTCTTTTCTTTACATCATCGTGGTTACCACCCCTTTCTCTTTCTTCCTCATTTGCTCTTGATAGCCAAAGATTAAAGTCATCATCGCTTCTTTTTCTTACTTCGTCGTGGTTCCCATCTCTCTCTCTTTCCTCCTCTTGTGCCCTTGATAGCCAAAGGTTAAAGTCATCGTCGCTTCTTTTTCTTACGTCATCATGATTTCCACCTCTTTCTCTTTCTTCCTCGTTTGCTCTCGATAACCAAAGGTTGAAGCCATCATCGCTTCTTTTTTGTATCGTGCCTTCTTTAAATCCTACTAGTCTTTTGGTTCTTTGGTAATCTTGAACATTATTTTGCCAGTCATTATCATCAGCGCTTCGTTTCTCATTATAAGCATCTGATAATTTTCTGTAAGCTGAAATTACTTGAACTAATAAAAGTGCCAAAATGCACCTTATGATTAAACGACTCATGTTGAGGCCTTCGTAAAACTGAATTAATCTATTAATAAAAATGTGCAACGTAAATTTTTTTCGGGATATTAAACCGGAACAGTGCCGTAACATATTAATATAATATTATGTACTTTAATTAATTTTTTTATTAAACATTTTTTGAGATTGCATTACCCTATTATATAGAAAACGGCATTGTTTTGTTGACCATAGGAATTAAGATTTATTGCAATCCCATCTCTAGAGTATATTTATTATAAAGCTCTAAAAGTAATTTTTTGGTTATATTTAGCCTTAATAGCAATACAAATATATAAGTAAGTAAATACGTAATATGCTTTATTGTCACTGCAAATTTTACAAATTTTATGGACTTATAACAATAAGACAAGAAAGAAGAAAAAAAATCAGAAGAAGAATCGTTTGTACTTTTAAATAAAAAAAAAACAATAAAATTCTTCCAAACTTAAACATAAAAAATACTACCTAATTAAGAACCTAAAAACGTAAAATGTACCTAACAAAAAATAAAAATTAGGAAAGCAGATTAATGAATTAAGAGCTCAAATATTCCACTTCCTTGTGCTTGTGTGTACAGAAACCAAATCTATCATACAGATCCACAGTACTGAAAAGAAATCCACAATTAACTAAGTTCCTGTAGCTGACTGTATACCATGTATCACAAAAAATTTATTTAAAATCCTTTATAAAAGGTATATAATTAAAACACATAATCGACCTACATCACAAAACGTTTTCGGAATCTATATTCCATCATCAGTGTGTCTAGGTGTACATGTTTTGAGCCACTAAATATTCCACTTATAACTTTAACATCATAACATATAAGATTGAATAACGTAACCTAAATTTAAATTGATAACATTTAAAGGGTTTTTACCCAAACATTTAGTGGCTCAAAACATGTATGTAAACCTAGACACACTGATGATGGAATATAGATTCCAAAAACGTTTTGTGATGTAGCCCGATTGGGTGTTTTAATTATATACCCTTTATAAAGGATTTTAAATAAATTGTTTTCAAAAGAAATACCTTCTTGGTTGGTTCCGCAACAGCAAAGAACTGTACCAATTCTTTTTTGAAAGTATTGATTAACAAATAGCAACCAAACAGAGCAACAAAATACAGGCCACGTAAAATCAACATGACCTTACTGCTCTTAAACACAAATATACGGAAGTTAAATACACATACAAAGAAATCACATTAGATCTTAAATATGTATAACTAGGTATAGCCTTAAATTTTTATAATATGAACCCCGAATTTTTAAGATCTAGCGGCGAATATGCAAAAGAATTGATAGCTCGCTTTTCGCTTTTTCACAGATATCATAAAGTGCGATATGATACCATGAGAACTTAAACACTTAAAAGGTCCCATATTATAACCGGAGAAGCGAAATGATAAGAAACCTAAAAAATATAGGCTCTACTATCAGCGACATTTCAGTTTCTAGAACGACTCGTCCAGAATATAATCAGCACCATCACCAAGGAAACTAAAGAATTATGTGCCTCAGAGTTCTCTCCCAGCTCCTCGGCTCCGAGATTCCGATTTAAACCAAAAAGTCCAACTTATGTCTCCAAAATCTTCCCACTTTTAATGGTTCGAGTACAGAGGTACCACCTGCTTTGATGGTGAAAAACTAAACAATTAAACGAATTATTTTCTGTCCAATGGCCTGTCGAAAACTAGCAAATATTAGTCGCTTTTCACGTCTTTGCTAAGAGCGACTAATAATTGCAAATTTTCGTCGAGCCTACATCCATTTTACCTGGAGTTATCTATAACTTTGATATATTTTTGATGTAATTTTAACTACGGTTTATTGTGGCTGAATTCCATATATGAGTTTGGCTTTGACATTTTCCAATTTTGTAGTTTACCCATTGACTGTACGTTTGACTGAACCAGTGGTATAATACTTCAGTTTGAACCTTTGTTTTCAGCTTTAATCTTTATTTCTAAGCATTTCAATTTTTTCTTTTCTGTGTTATTAGTAGTGCTTGGTAGATCCTTTTTCATGTAGGCAAATAACCACTCTCTAGCAGATTGTTCCAGTCTAGTTTTTGTAGTCACACTCTGTATCCACTATATTTACCCCGAAGCTAGCACCTCAGTTATTTTTAACAGGTTTGAGTGTGAGATCTGGATTAAACAGTCTACATCTAGTAATTAATATAATGTCATATTTCATTTGTTGGCTTCTTCTATATTACTGGTCGGTTGTACTACTTGTGGTGAATGTTCAGTATCCCATAGAGTTTTAGTTCACTTTAATAGTGACTATCCATCTTATTTGTCATATATGTCAGATTTCACTTTACCATTTCCGTTAAATTCCACAAGCATTTAAACATGATTTATTAAAACAAATGTGCTCGATATCTGCCGTTTAAAAAAAATTCCATATAAATAAAACATTTAATTCGATTTTACCAATTTAGCAACTAAACAAAGCTTAAAATCTATTTACGTAAGTTTAAAAGTGATATTATTATTATTACTATTCCTATTATACAAAATATTTAACTCCAAATTTGCCACAAGCAAACAATTTCAGAATCTTAATAAAATCAAACATACAAATCGTTTTTTCGTATAGGTATACCGAATTTTTAAAATTAATATTGCCACATAGGTTTGGTATGTTAGATCCCATTTTTATTCCTATGTTACACCCGTGATTCCTGTAGTACGTAGCTAATCTAAGATATGTTCTAGTATTAATTTGTTAAGTAATATTAGTTGAGACCGGATATATTATTTTACTGGTTTTAATCTATCACTTTTCCTGTTATTTGATTTTAAAAGATAAAGTTTAAGAACCTGTGACATATATATAAATTAAACACATAATATATATATATATATATATATATATATATATATATATATATATATATAAATGTTTTTAATGGGTTGGAGTCAATAAAAGGGGCTATTGGTTAACTATTTAATATCTCAATTGTGTTTACAATTCTTATCAAGAGCTGCTAAAAAAGACAAAATATCTTACAAAGTTGAACTATAAAGAATAACATTTTTTTGTTAACTCACCAAATAAAATTAGTTTCGTTAATAAAAATTGCTGCAAATACATGTCAAAAAGAATTAATACTAAAATGCCCTTATCTAATAAATTCTTCCCTGAAATTTTAATAATTTTGAAAACATTTTCTTAACAAAAAAAATAATTGAATTTATAAATAGTTTAAAGTAGCAACCAATTACAAATAAGCCTCAATGTCATAAATGCCAACTTAAAATGTTTAGCTTTGACAATTATTATATTGTCAAAAATAAAATTTTGTTTAAAAATTCTTTTTTGTTTAGTAACAAAAAAGAAGAAGATTTATTCACCATTGATAGATGTCTGAAAAAATGTAACAGATATATGGAAAATTAAATAAAAATGTGATATTTTTCAAGTTTTTTATATAAATTATAAAGAAATAATATAATTATAAATTTTGCTTAGGTTTTGAATTTCTGATCTTTTGTTTAAACTATTATCACTTTTGCTAATACAAACCATTTCTAAAAAAGTCCTTTTGAATTTATTACTTTCACTACATAAAATTTTAATGTTATCAAAATCCATAATATGGTCTTTATCGATTACATGCGCTGCCAAAGCACAAGATGGTTTTTTAATTCTGCAATCACTTATGTGAGAAATAATGCGATTTGAAAGATTTCTTCCGGTCTCACCAACATAGTCAGATTCACACTGAGTACAACTAATGCTGTATACTACATTCGTTTTTTCAAATTTGTCTATAGGATATTTAGTTTTGGAATATAAAGATGAAATAGTTTTGATGTTCTTTGTTGCTATTTTTATATTGTCAATAACCTTTAGTGTTTGTATTAATTTAGGTGTTAATGATGGTATAAAAGGTAGTGAATGGTAATAGATGTTCTGATTGTTAGATACAATGTTTTGAGATTTAGCAAAAAATGGTGTTAAGTTATTTATATTAACAATATTAGAAAAAAGCATCCTATGTAGCATATCTGGAGGATAAGGAGGACTGTATTCTGTAGAAAAAGGAATTAAATATGAAATTTATTAAATTCACCCAAATATAAATATTAAATTTACACTACATACAGAAAATTATATAATTTCTAGATATTGTGCATTCTGCTTTTACTATCACTGCTGACTTTAAGTATACAATGTACAATTCATTATGTAGCCATTACTGTCTACTGTTGAACATAAGTCTCCTTCAAGCTCCTACATGTCTCCCGATTTTAAGCTGTCATAATACAGCTATAACGTATGTCTTTATTTGTAACGTAATTTTGGCACAAAATTCATTCACTAAGTTTTAACAAAGACAAAATAATTTTAAGTTTTCTCTTGTCATATAAATTGAGAATTAGGTATTTAGAGATTTCACGCAAAACCATTTATAAATAGCGAAGTATCAGCTGGGAAAACTATTTCTAACCTATTGAAGTGAAACATTACGTGCATTTACTGCACATAGGTCAGAAAGATTGATGAGAAGAGCAAAAAACCAGTTAAATATATCAACGAGGAGAGTTTGGCTGGTCAATATAGATCTTCTAAGAGTACGATATCGTTGGAATTAAGGAAAAATAATCTTAAATATCGAAAAAGTGCTGCAAATAAACTTAACCTTTAGGTAGCGACGTCACAGTGTGGGAGACTGGATAGATTGTTGTTTTTTGATCTTGGCATTACACAGATTATTTTAGGGAGTCGAACGAATAATTGTGAATCATCATATAATTGAATCTTCTATTGACAGAGACTATATGATGACTAGGAACGAATTGATCTAGAGTAGTGAATCGATGTAAAGAACCGCTATTCTATGGCCCTACCCGTGACGACGCCTTCTCGTGGCGCTAGTTTCGTGACGCTTGCCTCAAAATTTTACTTCTTCTAGTTCCATGAGCGTTATCGATCGGGATATCATGTTATCTACCATATTCGCTATCGTGACTTTATTGACAGCAGCTCTAAATAACGATGTAGTTGATTTTCCATACCATTGCCTTAGATTTTTCAGCCATGATGTTCTTCTATCAGGACCACGATTACCTTGGATCTTTCCCTGAATGATCAGATGTAAAAGATCATATTTTTCAGGTAGTCTCATAATGTGACCGAACTATTCCAGCTTGCGTTTCTTTATTATATTGACCAGTTGTGTTGTTTGGTTCAGCCGTCTAAGGAACTCCTCATTTCTAACTCTGTCGACCCAGCTTATTTTTAGTAGTCGCCTGTATACCCACATCTCAAAGGCTGTCAAGCGTCTAAGGATAGCCTCAGTTAGAGTCCACGCTTTCACTCCATACAGCAGGACAGGAAAGATGTGGCAAGATGTCATTCGAACTCTAAGGTCAATGCTAAGATCGTGACTGCAAAGTACGTTTCTCATTGTTACAAAGGCAGCTCGGGCTTGTTCTATTCGGCTTTTAATTTCTGCGGTTGGATCCCAGCTCTAATTGATATTACTGCCGAGATACACGAGTTTCTCTACTCCGTCCAGTGTGGCATCTCCGACTTTTATACCGTCATCCTGTATATAATTTTGTTTGCTAACTATCATATATTTAGTTTTCTTAACGGTGAGTTTTAATCCATACTGATCACAAGTCTGTTTTATTTTGTTCATTAGATTTTGAAGGTTTTCTCCACAATTAGCAAGCACTAAGGTATCGTCGGCATATCTAATATTAGATCAGATAAAAGGCATATATCGAGCACAGTTTAATTTAATCTTGCCCAAGAACTTTCGATCCCTAGATCATCTTCAGGGGCATTTCGTCAATTGCGGCCTATCCGACAAGAACAAAATGTTGAATCTATCCATTCTGTCTCCGGCTTCTGCAAGTAATGTAGCCTTTCTTAAATAATTTTAAAGTGTTTGTTTGTCCTTTTGTAGTGTAGTGTGATGTATATTTATATGTTTATGACATTTTGTTCTTGTCGGATAGGCCGCAATTGACGAAATGCCCCTGAAGATGATCTAGGGATCGAAAGTACTTGGGCAAGATTAAATTAAACCGTGCTCGATATATGCCTTTTATCTGATCAAAGTATATCTAATATTGTTGACGGTTACTCCATTCACAATAATACCTTCGGTTGTCTCCATTAAGGCTTCTATAAATATTTCCTCCGAATATAAGTTAAAAAGTAAAGGCGACAATATACAGCCAATATACACCCATAATTTTACTGTAGAGGAAAAAAATATTCTAACGCCAGTATAGAAGCCTTTAAAATCATTATTTTAGTTGACGGAAACTATGTCATTTTAAGTAATTCTAACATAAAGTAAAACATTAGATTTTTTACAAATATTATAGAGGAATGCCCTGAAAATGTAATTTTTGAAAAATTTAGAAATAAAATACTTGTCTGGGTAAAAGAGCAAGGGGTGAAACTGAAAAGTCAGAGCTATATGAATAACTTCCTTTAAAAATAGCTTCAGTTTAATTACAAAAATCATGTTTATGACGATAGTATGTTTTGGTCAGGCTAGAAAATCGACATGTATAGCCCCCCCCTCACTTAGGAGTGGAAAACTTTTTTGGATATTTTTTGTGATCTGAAAATAGACATTCTTAGCAAAATTTAGCTTGTTTGTTAATTTTTAGAGGTTCAGTTGCATTTTCGTCTCGGAGGACTGGACTATTATTAAAAAAATATCATAAGAATATTCACAAGCGAATTCAAGGTTTCAGATGTTATATTCGTCAATTGTTTTTTGTATTTGTTCTGTATTTCGCCGGTATTTTTAAATTCTGTCTTTGTTGTCGCTATCAACACAAGAGCACAATAGGGTCAGGACACAGTAGGCTTTGCAACTCTTTATTTAACAGTCTCTATAGAATTATCTGTAGAGTACTTAAAACAATTCAAAAATAATACTTTTAATAACACGCAAATGCATTAAACAATAAACTGTAATAGTGGAAAATTTAATTGACTTTGGAAAATTTGTAAACTATTAAAATTATTGTAGCGTAAACACAATAAACTTATACATACACAAAAAAGCGGGGAAATCATAGGATATTAAAATAATTTTTATACACTTATAAGAATATCAACGATTACTACGTTACCTTAGCTTTGGTAGATCAAAGGACGATCTCTTCATAAGACATAGAGCAACTTACAGTATATTTCAAATATTTTGCGCATATTTTTCATTAGAATAAAAACTTTGACTTTGACTTAAACGGTCCGCTAAGTTGGGAAATTTAATATCAAATTCCCCCAATAATTATTAAAGCTCTGTCAAAGACAAGCAAAAATACGATTTTAACCCTTAACCTTATTAATTTTAACACATTTTACTTACGTAACCGGCCAACTCGGTTCCGTTAGGCACACCACTGTTATTGAATGTACTATTTAGATTTACCCATATATCTCTTATATTCTTTTTTGATTTCGTATTAAAGTTAAAATTAAATTTTCTATATAAAAAAAGGTGCTATTATAGTATGCGGTATACCTAGAGGGTGCAATCTACCTGAAGGATTTGCACAAAATAATAAATTGCAAGAAAACTTTTGTAGAAAAGATATTTATTCACAATCAATAAACATTTGGAGCCAAATAAAGACTTAATTAATAAATAAATAAAAACTTTTGTAAATCTGCTAGGCCATTTTATTTGAAAAGAAGGGTTTATGTTGTATGAACAGAACGTTCTTCCCTGCCTTTCTATTTCTTCCACGCAGTGATGGATTGCAGTTATTTCCGCCTGAAAAACTGTCACATCCTTAGATAAACTTACCGGGAAATCTATCCCTTGATTTGTCCCTACTATGCCGGCTCCTACCCCCTCCGATGTTTTTAAGCCATCCGTGTACCAGGTAGCAGCAGCTTGTATGGGTACACCTTTATGCGAGTCTTCCCTGCCTGGTTTCTTAATTGTGAACTTATTGTTAAAGCTATATCTCGTAACTGTTGCCCCCGTATGTTTACCGTATAGTTAGCTCCTCAATTAGCTTTCTGTTGTCAGTACCATGCATCTGGCTTATATGTCGCTGACTATGGATTAATCTGTGCATCACGGATCTGGCTTCGCCCTGTATAAAGATATGAAGTGGTGGTAGATTCAACAGGACTACCAGCGATGCAGTAGGAGTTGTTTTTAAGGCCCCCGTAATACACAAGCATGCTAGCCCTTGTGTATTACCTAGCAGCCTTATTGCTCCCACTTGCTGCGTATTTGTCCACCACGTCACCGAGCCATAGGTTATCATGGGTCTAATAACCCTTGTATATAACCATAGAGTCATTTTGGGGTTAAGTTCCCAATTCTTACCGCACATTCTTCTACATCTGCCCAAGGACATAATACCTTTCTGTGTGGTTTTTAGAATGTGAGTATTCCATGTAAGCCTATGATCAAAATATACCCCAAGGTATTTTGTTTCTTTGGCAAATGAAATCTCTGTTCTTCCCAGTACCGGTGGTTTTAGGCATTGTAGTGCTGTTTTTTTGGTGAAGTGACAATTTGTGTTTTCTGAGCATTGACTATCAGTCTCTCTTGTTTACACCAGTCGTCAACTATATTTAGGGCTGCTTGCATTCTCTCAGACACTACCTGAGTAAACCTGCCCCTGACAACGATTGCTATATCGTCAACATATCCTAGACAATAAAAGCCTTCTGTGGACAGATTTCTGAGGAGATCATCTACCAAGGTTGCCCAAAGTAGAGGGGACAGAACTCCTCCTTGTGGACAGTCTCCACCTAATTTTGCTTTGATGGTTGCTTTACCCAGAGTGGACATTACTGTCCTATTCTCCAGGGATGCCCTTATCCATCTGCATATTATTGCAGGTGCGCCTCGTCTACTCATAGCTCCTATCAAAGACATTATTAAATGCCCCTTCTATATCTAAAAAAGCGGTCATTGCTATATCTTTGTCTTTCATTGACTTTGAGATAAGCCTATTTAGATCATCCAACGCAGAGTCCGTAGATTTACCAGGTTACCGTAGTTAGGTCTGATACTTTACCTACCTTAGGTAAGTATATGACTTTGACCTTTTGCCATATTTCCGGTATGACCCCCCATGCTAAACTGGCTTTGAGGAGCTTGCATAGGTGTGGTATCAATACCTCTAATCCCATATGCAACAGTATTGGATATATGCCATCTGTCCCTGGAGACTTATATGGCCGAAACTTATTTATAGCCCATCTAATTCTGTTTGGTTTTGTGATTGCTGTGGCTATTTCCCAATCTGTAGACCTTGGTCTAGTGAGCCTTTGGTCTATGTTGATTTGCCTATCTGCATCATCCAGAATTGTTGAGCCCGGAAAGTGCGTGTTCATTAGTTCTCTAAGACTTTCCTCTTTGGTGTCCGTAAATTTGTCATTAGCTTTCTTTAAGAAACCTACTTCTTTGATTGTAGCACCATCCTTTGCCAGGACTTTATGGATTCGAGAACATGCCGGGATATCTGTAATCTCCTCGTAAAACTCTCTCCATGAATTCCTTTTGGCTTTCCGAATTTCTTTATTGTATAGCGTTAGCTTATACCTGTAGGCATCCCAATCTTGGTTACTTTTGGCTTTATTAAATAGGCTTCGGCTTCCGAAGGGTTTATGCTTACTCACACCTTGAAAAAAGATTACAGTGTTGTTACTCTTATGAGAGAATGTATAAACTACCAATAAAAACAATCTTTACAAAATGAATTAAACACATAAGTCAGATAAATATTATTATTGTACTTTTACAAATTAATAATTTGTCCTATCAATTTACTATTTAAGTTGGGACTTAGTCACAAGATTGGCTTATTCCCAACTTAAATAGCACATTGATATGAAAAATTAACCATTAAGGTAAAAAAACAGTTTTTTTTAGTTAGGTAGTTAGTTATTCTTCTTCAAGTGCCATCTTCGTTCCGAAGGTTGGCGATCATCAGGGCTATACGTATTTTCGAAACTGCTGACCGAAACAATTCGTTGTTGCTACAGCTATACCATTCCCGTAGATTCTTTAGCCAGGAGTTTCGTCTTCTTGCTATGGACCTTTTTCCTGCTATTTTCCCTTGCATAATTATTCGAAGCAGTTCATATCTTTCGCCTCTTGTAATGTGTCCCAAGTATTGTAGTTTTCGTTTTTTGATCGTAAATATGACTTCCTTTTCTTTATTCATTCTTCTCAAGACCTCGACATTTGTGACTCTCTCGGTCCATGATATTCTCAGGATTCTGCGATACATCCACAGTTCAAATGCTTCTTATTTTTTGGTATCAATCTTTTTCAACGTCTATGACTCCATTCCGTAGAACAGCACAGAAAGTACGTAACATCTCATCAGGCGAAGTTTCATTTCAAGGCTCAAATCTCTTCCGCAGAACATTCTCTTCATTTTAGTGAATATGAATCTGGCTTTTTCTATTCTTATTTTGATTTCTGCTGAGCTATTGTTGTCTTGATTTATAAAAGTGCCTAAATATTTGTATTTGCTAACTCGATCGATAATTTCATTGTGTAAATATAAATTTTGGACATTTTGTGTTGATTTCGATATTACCATAAATTTAGTTTTCTTTATGTTCAAAGATAGTCCATATTCTTCGCTGCAGTCTGCTATCTTATTCACCAATGTCTGTAGCTCTTCAAGTGTTTCTGCGATCAGAACGGTGTCGTCGGCAAATCTCAGATTGTTTAATCTAACACCATTTATTTTAATACCTACGGATTGCTCAGAGAGTGTTCTATTCATTACGTCTTCGGAATAGAGATTAAACAGGGTTGGTGACAGTATACACCCTTGTCTCACACCTCGCTTTATTTCAATTTCTTCAGTGGTATTATTCTCTACTCTCACTACTGCTTTCTGATTGTAGTACATATTTGCTATTAGTCGGATGTCTCGTTTATCTAAATTCTTTTCTGTCAGGAGTCTGATTAGGTGATCATGCCGCACTTTATCAAAGGCCTTGTTGTAATCTATGAAACACATGAATACATCTTGATTTATGTCAAGACATCTTTGAGACATAACGTTCAGTGCAAACAACGCCTCTCTTGTTCCAAGTCCATTTCGGAATCCAAACTGGGTATTATTGATGTCCATTTCCAGTTTTCTGTGTACTCTAGAGTGTATAATTTTCAGAAATATTTTCAGTACATGGCTCATCAGACTGATTGTACGGTAATCACTGCATTGTTTGGCATTTATCTTTTTTGGTATAGTAACAAAGGTGGATAAAAGCCATTGTTGTGGTATTTTTCCTGATGTATAAATGCTACTGAAAAGTTTAACTAAAATGTGAATCGAGTCTTTTTCTATTAGTTTAAGGATTTCCGTTGGTATTTCATCTGGACCTGGGGCTATACCATTTTTCATTCTTTTTAGTGCGTACATTACTTCTTCTTCCGTTATTTCTGGACCTTCGTCTCCTTGTATGTTACTTAGCTCAGATTGTTGTCTATCATCTGCAAAGAGTTCTTCAATATAGTTTTTCCATGTCTTCAACTGTTCTTCTAGTTCTGTTATTATGTTTCTGTTGACATTATACAGGGTATTTGGCTGCTTACGTTTTTGTGTACCTTCAAGTTCTTTCACTTTTTTATGTACATTAAAAATATTATGTTTTGCCTGCAATTGCTCTATTTCTTCAGTTAGTTATTAGGTTAGATTAATTACTAGGTTAAAAACAAGGTTAGATAAAAATAAAAAACCATAGATTAGTCATTAAGTTTTCTTTATTGCAATACTTACATACTTTTTAATTATACAATGATCGTTACGCACATTTCTACTGCATATTTCACACAATTTGTTTTTGTTTCCTGTTCTTTTTTTTTGGGCACATGTCACTTCCTTATTAAGACTGAAGTTTTTTCGAGTTTTTTCTTTATATTGTGTGGTTCAACTTCCTGTAAGCATTTTTCAATACACTGTTTTTGGTTCCAATTGTAGTCCCCCTGATTCTCTTCTCAAAATTTGAGGCAACACTAGTTGTTCTGCTGTCGTTCTAAGAAACAATCTTCGCTTTTTATTTTTGTTTTCGTTCCATTTTGGATGTAAATTTGTCCAAGTAATAAATAAGGCTATCCCAGCTACGTCTAAAATATTCATAAAAAATGCACTAGGCAAAACGGTTAGTTCGTCTTTTGCACATATATTTATAAACCATTTGGTCTAGCGTATCGACACCACATTTTGTACTATTATAATAGAGTAAAGGCCTAAAGCAAGGATGCTGTTTGTCACCGACACTCTTTAAAATATACGTCCAAGAAGCATTGAGGAATTGGAGAAATAAATGTAGATTTATGGGCATCGAAGTGGGACAAGAAACTCTGTATACATTGTTGTTTGCAGATGATCAGGTGGTGGTTGCAACCGATGAGGAAGATATAAATTATATGAATCGAAAATTATTTGAGGAATATGCCAAATGGGGGCTTACTGTAAACATAAGCAAAACAGAATATTTAAAATTGGGAGGAAATACCACAGATCTGAGGCTTGAAAACGCAGTCATAAAAGGCTGCAACCAGTATAAATATCTAGGAAGCATCATATCAGCAGATGGCAGAGTTAAGATAGATGTACAAAACCGAATAACCCAAGGGAAAAAATGCATCCTAATACTGAATTCATTACTGTGGTCTAATAAAATAAAGATGCATACCAAACTTCGCGTATACAGAGCAATTGTAGAACCAATTACCACATATGGTGCCGAATGTTGGACGATGACAAAGAATGAACGAGATAAAGTAGACGTTGTGGAAATGGATTATCTTAGAAGGTCATGTCGAGTATCGAGAATGGAAAGAATCAGGAATGAGGAAATACGAAACCGTACAGGAATTAGAGATACTCTTTCAGATAGAATACAAGGAAGGCAATTACAATGGTATGGTCACGTGATGAGAATGGAGGAGGAGCGATGGCCAAAGAAAGCCTTAATGCATGTTCCGCCAGAAAGAAGGAAAAGGGGAAGACCACCAAATTCCTGGAGAAGAGAAATTACAAAATCAATGCAATCTAGAGGCTTAGAAGAGGGAGATTGGAGAGATAGGAAATGATGGAGGCTGAAATGCGGGAAGCGGCAATCGCCGTAGGACCCCCGTTATATGATGATGATAATAGAGTATCATAGCTGGTGTTTTGTCAACATCATCTGCACAGAAGGGATTGTGATGCATGCTAGACAGGACTAGGACCCATCTTTGATTTTTCGGAATGTAAGAAACAAGAGTTTCTTGTGGAGTGAATTCGAAAATTAAAGATTTCTCTAAACAGTTCTTGTTTGGTAAAAATTCCCGAGGAACAAATCAAATTCATTTTGCCCACAAGAGTTTGCAAGATCAGTGAAATAGTTATAGGAGGTCACATTCCTCCTAGAATTATAATAAGGCTCAACGAGTTGCTTTACAACTTGAGATTCAAGACCTTTGGCTACTGTATTTCCGTTTTTTCCTGTATATGGTATTTCACCTAAAGCGTAATATGTTTCCGAGTCACAGGCCCACCATATTTGAAGGCATATACTGCTTGTAGGGACACCTACCTCGATACGGAACAAGTTACTCATCTACCGTTACCTTGTTTTCTGGTAAATAGTATTTCTGAAAAGTTCGGTTTACTTGATTCCACATATCGCGTATTGCTGCTAATTTGTCGTTCCTTCTTCGTTCGGACCTCGTGTCCTTATCGTCAAATCGAACAAATCTTAGCAATTTTTTGAATCGTTTTAAATCCATGGTAGCTTTAAATATAGTAGGTCCATAAAACTTACTCCATAGTATATCTACGTTATAAATGTTGGCACTCAATTGTCTTGCAGTTAATAGTGGTCCAATAAAGGCATATAGCTTTGTATTCGCAATATTGCCAGTTCTCTATCCCAGGACTTTGTCGGCTTCTATATAATTTGTACACTTTACTATTTCGTTTGTGACGATAATATATTTTATCGTCTAGAGTACGCCTATGTGTTAAACAAAACATGTTTTTGTTCCGTCTCGAATAATATAAAAGTCGAAACTGAAAGACAGCTAACCATTTTTCGACGCGTTGAGTTGAGAATATCTGACCTTGGGGACAGGTGCGTTGAACGTGTCCTTCCAAATCCAGTCGATCTGGCGCGTTGAGCGAGATTGACATTCCTTCCTCTGACTGCGTCAATCTGGTGCGTTGAACGATTTTGGCGTGATCTTTCTATCTGGTGTGTTGAACTAGGTAGACAACCTTATCCCTGTCCAAGTACTCGCACTGCGTTGAGATACGAGTACGACTTCAATTCCTCGATCGCCGTATTTTGGTATCGTCACACCCATCTATCGAAATAAATAAACAGTACGTCTTTGTATTCGAACATTGTATTTAGTAGGTACTTAACGATAATTACTTTTTATTTGTATATGTAAATCCGAAATAAATGACATACGATCGAATCCTGTTTTTCTCTGGCTGAATTATACTAGCTGACATCACACGTTCACAGTGTTTTCGTCCACAAACAGACAAAAGGAATCAACAGGATTATCTAAACTTTGACGTATTTTGTGTACTTTGCTTTTTATTATGTCGCAGGATCGCATCTGTCCTATCGGTTGTGTTTGAATCTGCTAGTTAATTCCATCCTTAGTTTCAAAAATTACATAATCTGAGATCTGGGAACTTGTATCTACACACTCTTCTTCATTATCACTTAATACTACTTACTGATCATCCTCTTCACTTGCTTCCGAAAAATAATCTATAATTTCATTCAGAGTCACATTTAATACCACCTATTTCAGTAGATTCTTCTTCATCGAAATCCCATAAATTGTTAGGAATATCTTGCAGTCCTGCAGCTGATTATGGTTTTTAGGACATTTTATTCGCACTATCTACTTTCAACGTAATTCAATATAATTTTAAGAGCTTATTTGTCGACACTAACATCGATATAAAACGACTGATAGCAGATGCATTATTTATTTCAAAATACGTATAGGTATCTAGCTAACAATATTATTGCATTCTAACAATGATTGTCAGTTTTTAAAATTCATTTAAACTAGATATAACACCTACTGTAAGCATCTCTTTAATGTTAACATCAAAGAGATGTTTACATTGTTTGTTACACGTTAAGACTTTATTTTTTAATAATAACAATTTTTAATCTAATAACAGAATCATAAAAGTCGTTTAGAAAATCCACAAAAACATTACCCGACTTTCAGATTAACTTATGTGACAAAGATTTAGACTTAAGGTATAAATATAAATAGGATAAGACGGGCTCGTGTGGTCTCTCTACGTGACAAAATCCTTTCGACGCAATAATTTCAAAAATAATAATGAATATTTTAAATAGCACATGACTATGTTAAGAAAGAAACACACTTCTAAACAAATTCAGTGATGAATAAAATTCAATAAAAAAATTTTTATTAGTTTATTATAAAAGAATTGGCGTCTTGGGCCCGTTGCCCAAAATAAGGGTTAACTGATAATATATTTTACATTTATTTGGAGAAAATATACAAATATTATTGCAAAAATAAAAGAAAATTACAGATTCTATTCATGTTCCAAAGTTGGATATTGTGGAACTTATTGGATTCAGACAGTCAGTAGTTGATTTACTTCTTCACAAAGATACACCTAAGAGAAGTAGACCTTCAGCGAAATAACGTTCTCCGCAATCGTTGAAAAGAAAGCTTACCGAAAAACGACCTTATATGAAATTTAGATATGATTGGGATAATTATGTACCAATCTATGATTACAACAAAGAAAATTCTAGGTATAAGATGGAGGGTTGTAAAGGGAGGACGCACATGTTTTGCAAAAAATGTCAAGTTCACTTATGTGTTATGAATGGCAGAAATTATTTTGCCGAATTTCATAATAGATTGGCTGTTAAGTCATTTTCTAAACAACTATTCTTGTTTTTTGTATTTTGATACATAATAATAATACATTTATATCAAGTATTTAAATAAATTAAATACAAATTAGTTGATTTTGTTTATTTTTTTGTAACATCCCTAAATGCAACATGTACTTTGTAAGGTACAGGTGGTAACAAAAAAACAGATGGGGAGAGGCAGAATTTTTTAATTACGTATTATTTTAGTTACCTCTCCTAAGCATATCTACCACATTTTATAATGTTTGGATGCCTCTATCTAGGTATGTGACTAAAAGAGTTTTAATACAGAAATAAAATTAAAAAAAAGCAAAATATTTTTATATTTTCAGATACACAGTAAGAGTATTTTTAGTGCCCAATATTTTGAAATTAAATTTTCAGAAATTTCCAAAAACCTGAAAAAAAAGAAAAGTTTTAAAATATATAGCATATAAAAAATACATATTATTTTAATCATTCATATGTTGACTTATTGCTTCAATATAATATTATGTAATATGTCAATAGTCACCGATTATTTAAAATTATATAAAAAAAAGATATCTTATACTCCGTATTACACTCAAAATATGTAGGGAAATACAAATATGAAGAAGATGACGAGAACCGATTAGAACATATAGAAAAAGTAGAACTATTCTGACCTGAAAATGGCAAGTGTGACGTTGCCGAAACGTCATCAAAACAAGGGTTTTTCTAAAAACTAAATAAATACAGGAAATAAACAAATATTATTGTGAAGCAGCTAAACCATCACTATATCACAGAAGAATGTACTTAAAGTTAACCTATGCAATTAAATCAAATGCAAATCCTAACAACGACACCTTCAAATATGATCACCTTAACCGATTATCAACATGCTTCTCCAATAAACCACATCTACATAAACCTTTCTACCACCGAATCAAAATGGATCTCTCATCTCTGAACACTACCTTACCTCCTTGCTTTCCCGTTAGTTTTGAACCTGCTGCACCATGGACTTTGGGAGTACCTAAAATAATAACTACCCTAACATCATTGGACAAACACACTACTAACCATTGTATAATACATCAAAATCTGCAAAACTTATTATCAAAATATACAACTTTCTCTCAAATTTATACAGATGCTTCAAAATCAACAGATGGCGTGGGAGCAGCAGTTATATCCTCTAATATGTGTCAAAAATATAAGTTGCCAATACACTATAGTACTCTTAATGCAGAATTATATGCCATATACGAGGCACTCACATATATTATATCCTCACCAAATCAGAAATATATAATTTTGACTGATTCACTAAACTCCCTACAATCTATAGGAAGAATATACCCCGAGAATCATATTCTTGAAAAAATAAAACAAAATCTGATAGAGATAGAAAATTGTAATAAGGAGGTAATCTTTATTTGGATCCCATCACATAATGGTATTAGAGGTAATGAAGAAGCAGATAAGTGTGCGCGTGAAGCCGTCAATTCAGCTGACTCTATTATTGTGAAATACGTGATAGCTAGTGATGTTTCAAGTGTTATCAAATCGCGGATCCTAAGTGAGTGGCAAAACCGGTGGGAATTTTCAGTGTCCAATCTTCGGAATATTAAACCGGACATTAAACCATGATGATGTTTCTCCACTAAAAGAAGGGATCAAGTGACAATAACTCGTCTTAGATTAGGTCATACCAGTGCCACGCACAAGTTCTTAATTGCTAAAGAATCCGAACCAAAATGTGAGCAGTGTAACGTTAAACTTTCGGTGAAACATGTTGGTGTAGACTGTCCAGTTTTCTCCACAGCAAGAATCAATTATGGTATCTCAATAAACTTAGAGAAAGCAATTGGTGCAAATTGTTCATTCACAAATATGGTAAACTACTTAAAAGCTATTAATTTTGTTAATATATAATATATTTAATATTGTAAATCTGATTCTCGCTAATAGCCTTCGGGTTGATGCGAATTTGTAAATAAAAAAAAAACAAATATTAATTCTGTACCTCTTTAAGTCGTAACAAAAAACGCAGCACTGATTACAAAAAATTTAACAATTTATTTACAGAAGAAAAAAAAATAATATGATGAACATGTACCGAGCACACAGTTTAGATTTTACAAAGTCTTGTGAAATCTCTTTCTCTCTCTCTCTCCCTCTCTCTGTCTCTCTATTTACCAGTCAGCTTCCCTTTCAAAAATGCAGAGGTGTTAACTGTGATGTGTACATAGATTTTATGACTACCATAAAGCAATTGGCAGGTTCACAGATGCTAGATCAATTTCTAATGTGTACTCAGAACCAATTTTAAAAATACCATAAAAGAGGTGCAAAAGAGGATTTTAGTAAATGGAGAAAGATACTACGAATCTCATGGGTTTATCGAGTGACAAATTATAAAATTCTCCGCAGAATGTGTAAAAATGTGATGTACTTCTCACAATAATAAAACGGAAATGGAAATACTTTTTTCATATTATGAGGAATAATAATAGGTATTGTGTGCTACTATCGGTTATTGAAAAAAAAGTAATATTGATAAGAGAGGCTTCGGAATACGTTTTATTTTCTGTTAATTTGTTGCTTAATTATTGTAAAAATAGCTTTAAAAGTTGATTTTTTGAAAATTAATAATAACTTAAAGATTCTGTTCTATTTTGACAGAAGAGGTAATTCCATCATAGACATATGTTCTACGGTATATGTGCTATACTTAGTTGTAGTCATTACCCACTATTTTAGTTAATCAGCTTTTCTAACGCAGTGGTATAGTTTTTTGTGTAGTTGAAATTTATAAAAGAAGGAAATATGAAATAAGGTTCATTTTATGGCCTGCGAAAATCTCTTTTGGGGTACGAATTGGGGTACGAAAAAGCTGACAAAAGAAAAAATCCGAGTGGTGGAACGAAGAAGTAGGAAAATTAATTAAAGACAAAAAAAAGCTTATCAAACATGGCTATCCACGAAAGACTCGAAGACACGAAGACCGCAGAATTTACAGCAGACTCAACAGGGAAGCAAAGAAGGAAGTCACTAAAAGAAAAAACGAAATGTGGGAAGAGAAATGCGAAGAGATGGATCGATGCTTAGGAGGAACCAAAGTGACACAAGCTTGGAAATTCATAAAAAGTATTAGAAAAGAAAGAAAAGATGAGGGAAATATAAACCTGATTCAAAATAAAAAGTGGGAAAAATATTACGAAACGCTATTAACAGAAAGTAGGCACGAATTTATGGAAAGACCTGACCATATCTCAATGACAGAAAACTCAGAGGTGCATAAGATAAACAAAGAAGAACTGAAAAAAGAATTGAAACAAATGAAAAATGTAAAAACACCCGGGCCTGAAGACATTCCCATCGAGTTGGTGAAACATGGACCGGATGCTCTTTTGGAAAGCTTAGTGAATATTTTTAATAAATGCTTAATTGAAGGCCAAACGATTCCAGACGATTAGAATTTGGCCCACATTAGCCCCATTTATAAAAAGGGAGACAGAAAAGAATGCGGAATTTATAGAGTCATTAGCGTAACTAGCTCGCTGGGAAGGTTATATGGTCGTATATTGAAAAGAAAAATAGAAGAGGAGTATAAAGAAATTGATGAACAAAGCGGCTTCAGAGCAGGAAGATCGTGCGTGGACAGCACATTTACCCTTCAACAAGTAATTGAAAAAGGAACAGCTCGAAACCTTCCTACGCATGTGGTATTTATAGATCTGGAGAAGGCTTATGATACAGTTCCTTTAAAACTCTTATTTAGTGTCTTGACGAAAACGGACCTTAGTAAAACATATCTAAAAGCAATACTGAACATCTATAAATGTCCTCAAAACACTGTAAAAACAGGAAATACTTTCTCAAGGGTATTTACAGTAACGAAAGGCTTGAGACAAGGATGTTGTCTTTTCACCACCCTATTCAAAATATATATCCAAGAAGCACTGCACCAGTGGAGACAAAAATGTGCGGGAATGGGGTTGAAGATTAACAACCATTATCTGACAACGCTGTTATTTGCAGATGATCAAGTACTAATTTCAAGCTGTGAAGAAGATGCAGATTATATGCTTAGAAAGCTCAAAGATGTATACGAAAAATGGGGGATGAGTATGAATATGTCTAAAACAGAATATATGCGAATAGGCAGTAAAGACAAAGACCCGGATTTGGAAATTAGACAAATGAAAAGGTGTTACGAATACAAATATTTGGGAAGTATTATTTGCAGTAAAGGAACACCGGAACGAGATATAGACTATAGAGTGCAACAAGGCAGGAAGAGTCTTTAAATTCTGAATTCGATACAATTCGTCCAACAAAGCTACTGTGAGAACTAAAATGATTATCTACAAAGTAATTGTAGAGCCCATTCTTAAATATGGAGCAGAATGTTGGCAAACGACAGTAAAAGGAAAGAAAAAAATTGACACGGTTGAAATGGACTACCTGAGAAGAGCTTGCCATATATCAAGAGTAGAACGTATACCTAATTCTGAAATTAGACGAAAAACAGATAGAGTACATACAACTTCTGAAAGAATAGAAACTAGAGAGTTAATATGGTATGGACACGTACAGAGGATGGACGACAACAGATGGCCAAAAAGAGCTATGGAATACAATCCAAGTAATAGAAGGAAACGAGGAAGACCAGCCAAGTCTTGGGTACAAGGTGTTATGGAAACCATAAAAGACAGAGCCATTGATGAAGACACCTGGAGAGATAGAAAAAGATGGCGATCGAAAAGCGCCCGTATTTCGATCCACGCTTATATAAATATATATATATATATATATATATATATATATATATATATATATATATATATATAAAGAAGTAAACGTTATATATATATATATATATATATATATATATATATATATATATATATATATATATATGTATAGCCTCTAGTACCAAAAGGTATTTGGATTCTGCACTAAACGTCTCTATTGTGCACAAATTGTACAAATTAAAGTGCTCAGAATTAAATGTCCATCCAGTTTCTTTCGAAAAATATCGACGAGTGTTAAGAACTTATAAGTTGGGGTTCCATAAACCCAAAAAAGACCACTGTAAAAAGTGCTTAAAATATACGAATTTGACAGAGGAGGAAAAAATAACACACGAACAGGCTCATCACGAACACATGCTAAGGAAGCAATTAGCTCGTGAGGCTAGAGACGAAGACAAAGAAATTTCAAAGAGTAATCCAGAGGTACTATCGTTTAACTTTGACCTCGAAGCAGTGCTTACGACTCCAAAGGGTCCAACAGACAAAGATTTTACCTACGAAAATTGGCTATTTACAACCTGACTCTCTACAACTTAGGGAATCAGGACGGAATCTGTTACCTTTGGGACGAAACCCAAGGAAAAAGGGGGTCAAACGAGATATCCTCGTTTACAATATCGAGATATCCTTTACAATTACATTATCAATCATCCAACCATTACTGAGGTTCGAATGATATCGGACGGGTGTGGCGGGCAACAAAGAAATTCACATTTTGCTGCTATGTGCTTGAAACTTCTTACGGATCATACTAATTTAAAAACGATTGATCACAAGTTTTTTGAAACAGGGCATACCGAGATGGAGTGTGATTCACTCCACTCGAAAATCGAACAAAAATCAAAATATGTCCCTGTTTATTCACCAGAAGGTTGGGCTCAGATAATAAGAAATGCTCGAACACATCCACGTCCATTTGAAGTCAGATTTATAATGTTTGATGACGTCTTTGATTTCAAGTCCTTTGGAATACAGAACTATACATTGAACCAAATTCCTTGGCAACAAGTTTGCTGGTTACGATACATTAAAACCGATGCCATGGTGACAATGTCCTATAAAAAAAATTTTGGAGATGAACAAGTAAACTTCATGAAAAGTCGTGGTCGACCCAAAAACGTTGACTTGAAGAAAGCTTATGATAAGCAGTTGCCAATTGCGATTGCTAAATATAAAGATCTGCAGAAAATGTGTAATGATTTAACAATTCCAAAGAACTATCATAACTTTTATAATTCTATAAATGCCGATAAAAATATAAAGGACAATTTACCGGAGCCAAATGAAAGCGAGGATTCAGACGAGAATTAAATTATTCTAAAATATGAAGTCTTTTACCAAGTATGTTATTACTTCTATCTTTTTTATTGTTATTATTTTTCATTATTAGAAGGTACTTTTTGTTCCACTTTTACCATAATAAAGGTTGATATAATTTCACGTATATGCATTTTATTACAAAAACTTCAATGCCGCAATCACGAATGTAACTTTTTCCGAAAAATAATGGATATTTTCGAAAATCTCTGATAATATTTCTAAAATATAACCATAACATCTGATATTAAAAGTACAAAAAAAATGTCGCATTAAATCCTGAATTTTGTCAACTAATTGAAAGTTTAAAGGTTGAATATCTCCTAACGCTCATTTTGCACATTCGTGGGTGTGGCATTGCACCGACGATATATAATCTCTTTTTGTTTATGGGATAGTTTCATAAATAAAATGATGGATTAAGTACATATAAAACCAACCAACTAAGACTGCAGCTGTTTTCAAGACCACTCAAACGGCAAACACCTAATCTGGAGGCAACAACAATTTAGACTTTTATAATTTTTAAGCTATGAATTTAGTTTTTGAAATAGTAAAATCGAGAAATAAAAAAGGCCAACTCCAGTTCTTAGGGTTGAAGAACATTACATATCGTTTTAAAATTCGTATAAAAATGACATTTCGAATAAAAAAAAATTTCTACATGTTGATGCGTCCGAGTTTTAAATGTGTATAAGCTTCAATTCGCAGTATTTTTAAAAACCCATTAATTGCGAAATGATTTAATTTGATACAATAAAATCGATATAATGCTTTCAGAATTAATGTAGACCTAATCATAATAACTTTGTACATAAAAGTTTTCTGGGATAAACAAAAAAAATTTTCAATAATTGTTAAGTGAAACATCGTTAAATATTTACAGCTAAATACATGCAATATTGTCCCTATTATTACACGAAATTAAATTTTTTTGTGCATTTTTAGAACAGTTTTTAATACTTTTCAAAAAATAAACTTTTAAAAATAGTGTCACTTTTCTATATCATCTACCGTTCTTCAACTTTAGTTTTTGAAATTAAATAGCAATCTAACATTGTTTGTATAATTATTTATAAGTAAATATTAACATTTAATCTTTTACTTGTTTTAAAAAGCAGTTGTTAGATAACTGTATCAATGAGTGTCACGAAAAATGCTTTTTCTTTTCCAATTTCTCTGGTCCAAATAGTAGACAGTTGCGTTAATTAAAAACAATATAGAATTTAAACCTGACATGTTACATTGAATTTATAAATAAGTGAAACCCAACAAAAACATATTCATAAAAAATCTAGACTAATAATTAATAAAAATATAATTTAAAAAACAAAGACCTCAAATATATATAATTAATTGGAGAAATTTAAATACACTAGGTTTTTATATAATATATAATATACTTACAATTTTTAATTTAATTAGGCCATAGTTTTTCAATATTGGGTCTTTAGGCAACACGTTCATCGTGATTTACCCAGAACCCAGATGGAACTTGACTAGATTTTTCCATACTTCTTTTTTTTATATTTAATGCATGAGCATCTCGCTTGTCTAAACGTTCGTCGTCGTATATCCATCCACGGTTATCAGCATTTCTCTTGTCTAAACGTTCATCGTCGTATATCCACCCACGGTTGTTGGCATTTCTCTTGTCTAAACGTTCATCGTCGTATATCCATCCACGGTTGTTGGCATTTCTCTTGTCTAAACGTTCGTCGTCGTATATCCATGCACGGTTGTCAGCATTTCTCTTGTTTAAACGTTCATCGTCATATATCCATCCACCTCTGTTGGCATTTCTCTTGTCTAAACGTTCATCGTCGTATATCCATGCACGGTTGTCAGCATTTCTCTTGTCTAAACGTTCATCGTCGTATATCCATGCACGGTTGTCAGCATTTCTCTTGTCTAAACGTTCATCGTCATATATCCATCCACCTTTGTTGGCATTTCTCTTGTCTAAACGTTCATCGTCGTATATCCATCCACGGTTAATAGCATTTCGCTTGTCTAAGCGTTCATCGTCATATATCCAACCACGATTTTGGCCTACATTCGCTTCTCTTTTACCTTTTTTTATTTTTGCTTCTCTTTTACCATAGCGGAATGCTAAAATTGTTTGAAACAACAGGATAACCAATAACGACTGAAATATTAAACGACTCATGATAAACTTTTGCTAAAAAGCATTGCGTTTATTCTTTAATAGTTCACATTTTATCAAAAAGAAAAGATAAAGCAGTGGCGTAGACTGTTTAGTAAATTACCGTTTATATAAAGTTAATCCAATAATGTTAAAATCATTTAAACGTGTATTTAAAGGCGTTTTTAAATGTGCTATATGCACAAGAAATTCAAATAAATTGTTAAATATTTATAGTATTGTAAAGGATTCATAATCCCATACAGATTGGTTTAAAAAAATTATGTTGGTGCATTTAAATAGCTACGATAATAAGTGATGACGTTTAAAGGAAAAATTTTTTTCCTAGTATTTTTCCTACAGAAACTTTTGTTCTAGTAATCCAATCATAAATTTTAAATCTGCTTAAAATTTGCATAAAATAGAACTACTTTGAATTTAATAATCAAATATATACAAATAACAGTGTAGATCTTATAATGGGTAATACTCTAAGCCCATTGCTATCAGATTTTTTATGAACCATCTGAAAACAAAGATTTCAAAACATTCCGTACTCAAACAGTTTTTATATTGGTGGTGATACCAGTTATGATTTAGAACTCCACACAGATGCAAGCAAATAAGGATACGGAGCTTGTCTGATGCAAAAAATCTTATCTGGATAATAAATTTCATCCGATATATTATATTAACAAAAAGACCACACCAGCAGAATAAATATACTCTAGTTACGAATTAAAAGTATTAGCCATCATCCAAGCAGTAAAGAAGTTCCGTACTTATTTATTAGGTACTAAATTCAAAATAATAACAAATTGCCAAGCTTTCCAAAAGACGATGGACAAAAAATATCTAACTACGAGAGTAGCAAGATGGGCTTTACTATTAGAGGAATACGAATACGAAATAGAACATCGATCAGGCACCCGAATGTCTCATGTTGATGCTCTTAGCAAACATTGTGCTGTATTGTAAGAGGACGAGAAAATAGAATGCGAAATTATCAAAAAGCTAAAAATAACGCAAGAAAAAGACAAATATATTCAATCAATTAAGCAAATATTGGAAAGAGAAGACGAATATAATAATTATTTTATAAAGAATGATATTTTATATAAGTAGGTACGCAGACGGTATAGGGCTAATAGTTGTACCAGAGGCTTTGCAAAATTAGATTTTAAGACGTGCACACGAGATACGACATTTTGCAGTAACGAAGACGAAAGAGGTACTTGAGGGAGAGTTTTATGTCAAAAAGGCAAGAGAGAAGATCAATTATCATCAAAAATTTCGTGATTCTATATTATAGATATAATAATACATGAACAATAGAATATAATTAAAAAAAGAAAATCAAAATAATATTTCCCTATACTGGGATTTAATTTCATTCGTTTTTACCAATGAACCTTAACGACATAAAGATTCATAAGAACTACTTGAATTTGTCAGCGCATGCGTTCTGGCTAAAACAGAACCTCACTTTTAAACTTTCTAACAATCAAAAATTTAGTTATTGCCGACAATTCAAATAATTACCTCCTTTTAAATGTAGTTACATTGGGTTTTTCGATTAACCTTGGGTAAACCTTTGCGTTTTAAGTTCAAAGCTACCATACATTTCAAACCTTAAAAAAAAACTTTTTTTGCACATAGTAACAAAAAACACCAGTATGTATTAATATAAAATTACTTAAATTGGGAATCTTCCGGCGTTGTGTGTTTCTGTGTATATGCTGATTTATTTATTAGATTAATTTTTGATGTTTCTTTACAATAATAACATCTTAATGCTACAGATCTTTTAAAGATGAACTGATGATGCCAATTGAACAGTAGGCGAAACGTCTTCAATAAATAGATAAAGTAGCACAACTCTTCTCTTTTTTATCTCCAAATTGACCGAAATATCCCATTCACTTACGAGTGCACTTTATATATATATATATATATATATATATATATATATATATATATATATATATATATACATTAGAAGTTGTTTCGTTAAATCTTATTAAATGTAGTGAAAAAAACTTTTTTAATATGTTTTAGTACGACAGTGGTCCTAACCGATACATATCTTAAATTATATTGGTACCTTTTCATTATATATTATCGGCAAGATTGTAAGTTACTAATAAAAATCTTTATCAATTTTGTTTATTACTTACTATTTTTAGTCTAGCGTTTCCTTTTGTTAAGTTTAAAAATATAAAAATATCAATTAAATTACCATGCGATCTAGATAATATAAAACCAGATAAATGCCCCAGAGAATGTAGTTTTTAAAATATTATTTAAAAAAATGCATTCAAAAATTTTACTATAGGTGGTGTATATTCATGTGAGTGAGAAATTCGCCCCTAAAATCTGTACGCAAATTTAATTCATTGATATAGTTTTTATTATTTTCTCACGTTAAATTATCAAATATGAATATCAAGAACAACAGAGATAAAATTCAACAATCTATATAAAAGCATATATTGAATATCAAACTATTAGATTCATAACAAGATGTCCTCTTTGAACGTCCTCTTCTTTTTTTCCCATTTCACACCTCCTTCAGTATTGTTTTAACATTTCGATTATCTGGCATTTGTACAATGTGACCAAGCCATCTAGCTCTTTGGGCTCGTATTTTTGTTGTAATTGCTGGTTTTGCATACATCTTCATTATTTCTTTATTCGTTCGCCTTCTTCAAATATTCCCTGCCTAAGATTTATCTGAGCACCTTTCTTTCCCAGATCTCTACTTTCTTTTCTTCCTGCTAGTTCATAATCTACGTTTCACTGGCATACATCACTGTGGGTCTGATTACTGTCTCATAGACAGTAATATTTTTTGCTTTTAGTAATAATTAATTAATTAATTAAGTAATAATAAATAATCCTAAGTATTTAAATTCTGACACTTTTTCAAAATTATAGACAGTCACTGCTCCTTTTATTTTGATATATTTGTTATTATTTGTTATGTCTCCTCTCATTTCCATATATTGAGAGTTTAAAAATGTGTTAAGATAAATATTATTTTTATTATTAACAACAAAAAACGGTATCTAATAAATTTAATAACCAGAGAGACGGTTGAGTTAATGTCCAAAATGTTTGAAGATTTTTTTAATAATGGAGATATGACAAAATACTATTATTTCAGCAGTTTCGAATTATAATACATATATTTAAATTCCACACTTGTTCACTGTACAAGTTATTCATTTTGTATTAATTTAAAATTAAATTTTTAATTTTTTCATTGTGTTTTATTTATTCTATACTAAAATTCACATTCAGATGGCAGCGTTACAGAGATAGGCCTGTGCTTTCTCTATGTCAGAACTAACTACAGGGTTGCCAAAGCTTTTAATCGTGCGGTATGGGCCGGCCCCTATAAAAGAATTATAATTTGGCAAATATTTATGAATGTAAAATGGAAAAATATTGCTTTTTGAAGTTTTCTTTTAAATTATATAATTTTTCTGTTGTTATTTTAAAAATAGAAAGTTATATTTCAGGAATCTAGTTTTTTCGGTTTTATACCTTCTTTTCAAAATTGTTTGCAATTCGTCGAAATGAAATAATTATTTGTACAATCCCTTTTTAATCTAATATTCTTTTAATGACACCAAACTTTCTCTACTTGAATTTACAATTACAGACATTAGAAAGTAATTAAGAATTAAGAAAATATAATTATAAATTCAAAATTATTCTTTAATGCCTGCAATTATAAATTCAGCTAGATAAAATGTTCATTAAAAGGATATTTAGTTGATGTCAGACGTTTGTGTCGTGTCAATCTCAAAAAGTGTAATACAATTCAAAAACAGTAATTTTTTAAATAGCGAATGCACAAAAATAGTGTTAAATGTTTTTAACTATTTGTCAAACAGTAACAATGATAAAAGTTTATCAACAATAGCGCGGAAAGTTTCTGTTATGACTGGAGTCTCTGAACGAACGATTATGTGATATATAGAGGTAAAAGTAAAAATGGGCTACTCCCAACTTCCATATAATAAAAAAAGAACCGGTTATTCGATTAGCCGTGAGAATAAATACGATAAAGTAACTCGCTCTGAAATAAGACAAGTAGTGCACGGTTTTTTTATGGACAACATCTTCCAAACCTTGACGTGGTACTAAAAAAAATTTACGAAATGAAGCGCCTTCTAAATTTTGCTAAGAGAATATTGAGAAGACTACAGCACATGGGTTTTATATACAGCAAGCAGGGTAGAAATTCAATAATAATAGAAAAACAAGAAATAGTCGCTTGGAGGCGCCATTTTCTCGGAGAAATACAGAAACTGAGGAATCAAGGAGCCAATATCATTTATACGGACAAGTCGTGGGTTATAACTGGAACTATCAATGGACAAGTATGGCAAGATACAACAATAAAAATAGACGACAGGCTTTTGTTAATAAACTTACCACAGGTATAAAACCCCGAGCAGAAAAGGATCAAGATTTGTTTCAGTCCATACGAGAAACAAAGGTGAATTCGTTGAAGGTGGTGACATAACTTTTCTTGCCAAAAAAAAGGTGCTGAAGACTACCATGAAGGTGCGGATGGATATCTATTTAAAAAATGGTTTGAAGACATGTTAATACAGAATCTCCCAAAAAAATAAAAAGAATTTGATTGTAATGGACAATGCATCTTACCATTCTAGGAAACTTAATTTTCCCAAACAATATTGGGTGAAACATCAAATTAAGGAGTGACTTTACCAAAACAATTGTGGAAATTGAAACGTCAATAAACTTATTTTATTCTTCAATGGTGGTTTACTCCCAATAAAATCCTATTTATTTTGTAGATAATTACTTAAAAAAAAACAACTTCTGAAAACTGCTCATGCATTTAAAAATATTTATAACAAATACAACATTGAATAAATTGTTGAAAAATACACAAATCACAGTGACGAAAAATGCCGCGTAAATGTTCACATCTAAAGACTTCCGCCTTATCACTGTAAACTGAATCCAATATAAAGGATGTGAAGAGAAGTGCAATGGTACGTGTCCTCTAGAAATTAAAGTTTTAAACAAAACGCATTTAAAGCATTGATTTATGAAGGTTATGAAAAGTACAGAACAATAACATTGGAAAAGTTACCTCAACCATGTTATAAAGGTAGAAAATAATTTTCGGAATAAACTAGATTATGACATTGAAAATAATTTAAAATTGTATTTCTGGGGTATTCTCTTAAAACACTTTCATTAAATACTCATTAATAAATGTTCACTAAAGGTTACTATTTACTTAAAATTATTAATGTAGTTCATATAATATAATATAATAGTTGTGTTTAACCAACAAATTATCTTTATAATGTGTAAACGCATTTTAGAAATTAAGACCATTTATTTCATTCAGGAATATTCTACTAAAAATTTTAACTTACCTAAACCTATTTTAGTCTACCCTGAGTTCGGCCCTGCTTGTTTTACAAAAGTAGCATAATTTACAATGATAGTAGAATTGGCAATGCTGTTATCCTATATCCGTACACTGCCATCTGAATGTGATTTCCACTTTAGTATGCCACAACTAAATATAGTTTTGTGCTACACTTTACAAGAAACGAATGACAGCTCTCGATTTGAAATTAAACAATAATTTAAAGTCATGTCTCAATTTTTTATTTTTTAACATTATTTAATTAAAATATTTTCATAAATTATAATAAACCACGATTCAAGTCCTTCTTTTAGCTGGTTTTATATAATATATTCGTTATAAGAAAGAAGTGGACAAAAATGATTTGACAGAAATGAATTTGTTTGGAGATGAAAATTCATATATTGATAAAATCTAATCTAAGTGGTGAAAGCTCAGAATCGGACGACCACGATTCAAGTCCTTCTTTTAGCTGGTTTTATATAATATATTCGTTATAAGAAAGAAGTGGACAAAAATGATTTGACAGAAATGAATTTGTTTGGAGATGAAAATTCATATATTGATAAAATCTAATCTAAGTGGTGAAAGCTCAGAATCGGACGACAACGATATGAGACGTATAAGTAAACCAGCGAAAACAAAGGTAAAAGAGAAAGCTATTATTACTCCTACGATTAGTGGGGCAATAAAAAAAATCTTCTTTAGGATGATTTATCCCTAAGCAGTGATGCAGGCAATTTTAATGAACATAATGAACTTATTTTAGAAGAAGAGAAAAGTGTTAAAAGAAAGGTACAAAATATAACTAAGTGCAAACAAAAAGGTAAAAAACGTGTAGTAAATGAACAAAATTGGGCCTGTAATGTTTGCAAATGAAAAATAGCTGGTGGGAAAGAGTATCTCAGTAAAAGAGGAAAAGAAATGCCTGCAAAAATGTTAAAGCCTCCTTGCATGTGTCAAATGAAATGTTCTGAAAGATTGCCAGAATACGAAAGACAAAAAATTTTCAACTCATACTGGACTGAGACAAACGTTTCAGATCTTTAAAAGCAGTTTATCTTCTCATGTATCTACATCCAACCTACTCGTCGATCAAGAAAAAAAGATCTAAATTCTACCAAATCTAAAAATAATACACTACACTACCATTTTACAGTAAACAATCAGCTATTGAAGGTGTGCAAGGTTATGTTTTTAAACACACTTTGTATATCTAATTTAGTAGTAGTAAATATGTTGAAAAAAACTGAGCCAGGAGGTTTAATAAAAGCTGATCAAAGAGGTAGACACACGCCAACCAATAAGACTCCTACCGAAACCATAAATAGTATACATCAAAATATTAAATCATTCCCAAAATACGAGAGTAATTATTCCAGAGAAAGGAGTAAGAGAGATTATCTGGGCACAGAAATTACAATAGAAAAGATGTATCAACTGTACATTGATGAATGCAATGAAAGACATGTAGATCCAAAGCTCAGAGCAAAAAAGTGGTTGTACGCAGATATTTTTAATAAAGACTTCAAGTTGTCGTTTAAACCGCCCGAAAGAGACATTTTCGATACATGCAGTACATTCACCGCTCAATTAAAAAATAATCTTACTGTAGATGAACTAACCAGTGTACAGGCTGATCATGATGCTCACCTAATTGAATCTAAAACTCGGTATAACTTAAAACATTTGGACTTTATAATAGCTAAAGAGTCACCAAAATACAAAGTACTATCTGGTGATTTGCAAAAATGTTTGCCTTTACCACTAACAAACAATTATTGTATTAGTTTCTACAAAAGGAAGCTTTGGACATTAAATTTTACATTACATGATGCCAGTGATTCTTCTGTACAATGTATAATGTGGGACGAATCGGAAGGGGCCCGAGGTGCAAATGAAATTGCCTCGTCAATTTTGAAATGGGCTGACAATACAATTCCAGGTAGTCAAGTAGAGGACATCACTCTTTGGACCGATAACTGCTATGGACAAAATAAAAATATAAGTGCTATTATATAATAAATATTATTATAATGTGCTATTTTTGGATACTGCAAATAAAGATGATTACTCAAAAGTGTTTACTGAAAGGGCAAACACATATGGAAGCAGACACCGTTCATGCTTTAATCAAAAGAAAAAGAAAGAAACTCTCCAATTTGGCCATTTTAACACCATGGGACTGGCAACAACTAGTTAGGTAAACATCAGGTAAATACACAGTGCACAATATGGAACTTGCAGATTTCAAAAACTTCAAAACTCTGTTCGATAAGAAATTGTCATCTAATCCTCCTTTTGTAAGTAGAAAAAAAATGTTAATAAAGACCCTGTTCTACTGTCAACATGTGTTTTATTACAAGTCCAACAAGAACTCATTGGAAAGTTCATTAATAAGACCGATTTCAAAAATCAAAATATGTATGAAATGGACTTCATGAGGTATCGAAGACAGCAAGTAACGTTTCCAGTCCAATTAAATCAAGTCTCAGTAATCCCACTACCAATCACAAAACAAAAGTACAATGACTTAATTGCACTACTGCCTTTTGTTCCGTCAGTTTGTCATGCGTTTTATCAAAATTTAACACATAGCGATGTAGCCACAAACGATTACCCACAAGAAGATGAAGATGATATGGAGCATCTTTAACAATTTTGAAACTTGTCTATAATTTTACTTAATTATTATAACATTATAATATTTACCTCTAATAAAATAATAGTATAGGCTGTTTAATGTGTTTGTATTGTTTATTTCGTAAAGACCTTAACATGCAATGCCACATTATTTAAAACAGTTGTTAGAGGTAAACAAAACTATGTCCAACTACACATTTAAAAAAAAATTTAAATAATGAACGGTAAACCTCAGGTATATACCACTTCATGGAATGAAAGACGATTATACACACCACAATAATAATATATTAATCTTGATTCAATATAAGAAACATTTGAGTATTTACCGATTACAAATTTAAAAAATTTTGTGGTCTGAGGAATACCGGAATAATAAACATATATGATACAAATTTATATATTGAAATAAAATTCACACTCAAATATCTTAAACAAAAAATATCTCATACAATGATTATCAAAATTTTGTTCTACGTACGTGAACCTTCAAAAATTAATGTTATATACTATATAAATTAAAATTTCAAATCAAAATTGTTGTTCTATATCTCCTGATAAATATTTCTATCTTTTCTGAAGCAATTAAAAAAAACTTTGTTGATAAAGGAAAAACTGACGAATGAAAAAAAAAACTATCTCTCTGATGATGAGTTGTCCAAATCCTTGTTCATTGTAGCCTACACTATCTATTCTTAGCAGTTCCCTAGGTAATCAGCAATCTTACAACAAATTATTGCGAGCCTCTCGTCTTCAATGATCTCCTTCAGATGCACGTATCGTTCAAAAGATAAACTTCTTCTCCTCTCGATAAACTGAATCTCTCGTTCCGGCCTGAACAGTGACTCTTGGAATATATATGTAGAAAAGTATGACTTACAATATTTTACTGGATCAGCTTCCGTCAGGATACACTTACAAACTTACAACTCACAAACATTCACTTCTAATGCTTACTATCACTTGGGAACCGCCAAAGAACAACGACTGTTCGCCTTGCACCCTTCGAAAACAACTGATGATCTTTTTTTGCTCTAAAATCTAGCTAAACTCTAATTCATCTATCTCTCCCACTTTTTTTCACTCTTTGCCAATCAAAGTTCGTCATATTTATCCCCATTTAGATAACAAACAACAATTTTACCTACAATTATAAATTTCCTACAAACTATTAACATGCTAATCGGTTTCTACAAATTCTTAAGAACTAACGGAGAAATCTAATTTCTACATTCTACCCTATTGTCTTTATTCACTGTACAAGTCCATTTGGAAAACCCGGTCGTATTGTTCAATTCACTACGTTCACTCAAATATATTTTACAAAGAAAATAATTTATGCATATCTTAAATTTTGTTTACTACAGGTAATCCAAAGATAATGGACTTTTATTTCTTTGAAATATCTTTCATAGTTTATCAGTTGAAATATTTTGAATTATTATATTTTATAATTTAAAATATATTAAGAGCAAACCAATATTATTTTTAATTTTATATAGCATAACAACTCTCCAGGATATCTTGAAAATTTATTTAGATGGTCTATTTAGTAATTTTAATTTTATCTTTGGCGAATAAAATGAATCATAACAATATATATATATATATATATATATATATATATATATATATATATATATATATATATATATATATATATATATATATATATATATATATATTGAATTTGAAATTTCCGCGGGAGCTATATGTGGTTTCAGTTGTTTTCCGGGTTTGACTCCGCGTTAAATATTTTTGGTTTTTAGAAAAACCATTGTTTTGACGACGTTTCGGCAAGGTCACACTTGCCATTGTCAAGTCAGATTCTGCTTCGTCTTGATGTTACAGGCGAACTGATTTCTCGGTCGCTGCACGCTGAGTTTAAATATCTTGTTGCGCTTCTTGTCATTGGTCCTGTGCGCAGAGTGGGCGTGGTCTTCTTCGCTATTTTAATTTAAAAAAAAAAAAAAAAAAAAAAAAAAAAAAAAAAAAAAAAAAAAAAAAAAAAAAAAAAAATTAAAATAGCGAAGAAGACCACGCCCACTCTGCGCACAGGACCAATGACAAGAAGCGCAACAAGATATTTAAACTCAGCGTGCAGCGACCGAGAAATCAGTTCGCCTGTAACATCAAGACGAAGCAGAATCTGACTTGACAATGGCAAGTGTGACCTTGCCGAAACGTCGTCAAAACAATGGTTTTTCTAAAAACCAAAAATATTTAACGCGGAGTCAAACCCGGAAAACAACTGAAACCACATATATATATATATATATATATATATATATATATATATATATATATATATATATATATATATAATTTTTATTTTTTTGTTCATTTGATAGAATTTTGTTCAGCCGGTCCTGTATCGTCGGCTAATTAGTTTGACCTATCAAAGTTGTCGAAAAAAACAGAAACAGAGTTATGGATTGTGATTAAATTAAATTATTGCTTAAATTCAATATATATTATTTAATTCTTATTAAGCGTACTGTACTTAGAGGTTATTTTTGTGTAATGTAATTTTGTGTATTTAGCTAAAAATATTGTGCGTTTCTTGATTATAAATCACTGAAAAGTTAGTTTTGCCAAGAGCAGATTTTAGTAGGCACTATATCAACTATTCGTAGGATTGGAATAATATGCCGACATGTTTTATACCAATTTAATGTATATTAAATATGTAAAATTGGTATATTATAATTTAAAAAATATATTAAAATAGTTAATTAAACACTCTACATTTATATAATTTCAATTACATTTATGAAAGGGTTAATATTTCCAAACCGACTGATCATTATTGCATGAACTAAAATCCAATAAACCTAATACCAATACCGCATTTTCGTCGCATCACATATGCTGACCCCATTTTGCTTTTAGCGATTGTTGGAGTCCATCAATCACTCTTGATTTTTTTTTGCAGGTCTCTTGGTGGAGAGACGGAGATCTTGTCACTGACGAGACTGAGTATTTTTCCGATCGGCGGAAATCCCAGAGCGTCCTCAAAATTGACAAGCTCACTCGTTCACACCTCCTGGCCATATACAGGTAATTTACACTTTTTTTGCTTTTACACACTTTTTGCATTTAAACGTTGAGTAGGGTCGCCTATATTAGTTTTTGATGGTAAATAAGAGAGACTTATCACACTCTTGTACCAAGATGTATTATTAAAGGTTTAATATCTCACTTGCAAAAAGCTGTGAGGGCTGTAATCATTTTAAATTGTTAGACATAATTAAAACACCGTTTCAGTGCGACAACATAATTAAAATATTTGATTTGTTATTTAATGTTTTTAAATCTATGTTGTTCTATAAACGAATTTCCGCCCCAAATAAGGTTGTAGGGGAGAAGGTACAAATATGGGTTATGCTACTAATATGGGCTATCGCAATTAATATGAAATACTCACCACCATCTATACGTCAATGGCTTGATTAGACACTCTTAAGGGTGACCGCACACAGAAAGGGCAAAACTGTTTTAGTCAAAAACGTTTTTGTTTGAAACAAAAACGTTTTTGTTTCCACAAGAAACATTTTGTTTTCAAGAGAAACAAAATGTTTGCACAAACCATACTGCAATCAGTTTTATTAAAGATATCGACAGATAACGACGAAATTGCACCAGTTTTCTGGCAGTGGTTCCTCCTACAGGACAAAAAACGCAAAATAAAAGACAATTTTGGGTGCATCCTATAAATGAGAAAAGAATCTGACCTCAATCAGTACAATTAATTTTGCTGCGTCCACTTCCATGATACACACAATATAAACAAGCAAAATATCGCTGTTTCCACATGTGCTTCTTGTTGACTACTCGAGCGGTTTCAAGAAGGGAATTCCAAAAACACGTTGCGCCTGCGTACATTGAAATGTTTCGATACAAAACGACGATCCGGTAATCAACATCAAACAGACTGACTGAAACTAAATGAGCCTAAACATGCTTTAGACACTCGACTAATCAGTGTGCGTCAGCTCATTTCATTTATATGGAAACATCAGCATCAGACTCGTTTAGTCAAAAACGTTTTTGACAAAAACAGTTTTGCTCTTTCTGTGTGCGGCCACCCTTAGTCTAAAATAATACCTAATAAAGCTTACAGTGACCTAGGTCCAGTGACCGTTGAAACAATCACATGTTATAGTTTATTTTTATGAACGAGAGAGTAATTAGCATAATTTTAACTGGTAGCTCCGACTACTCCATGGGCGTGCTCAAGATTAATTGAAAAATTACTTTGAATAATTGTAAAAAATAAATGAATTTTTTCAGTGTTATAAAGTGTTATGTGTATGTAAACAAAAGTGACCTCTTTTATCACACACTATATTAGAACTGACTGGCCTACATTAAAAAGGGTTTTAAAAAATTCACATTTTTTTTAATTTTTAAAAATTACAAAAGAGAAAAAGAGTTTTTAAAACCGTCTGAGGTATGTTAAATAGATGAATAAAAATATTAATATAAAACTTACAGCTACTTGTTACAAATCCAAATCAGATTCAGAAGATGAACTTTCAGAACCAAGATTTATAATAACTGGCTCGATCATTTTATCAGTAATATTGTCCAGCTTCCACATTTTTTCCTCTTCTTTAATAGTGTGATTTACTGCCTTTTCCAAGTTTTCAGGTTTTACATTATTTACGGCCTTCAAAAACAACTGTTTAACATCATGAATTTTAAAAGTGGTATTTTTTCTTGAAACTTCACTCTTTATCTGTGCCCATACCAGTTCAATCGGGTTTAATTCACAATGATATGGTGGGGATCTAAGTACTGTCATTCCACGATTTTTGGCAATTTCATCAATTTCGTATTTTTTAAATTTTTCTTTATGAAGGGCACACAACGAATAAAGTTCCTTTCTTATAGATCCGGGATGGTACGTAATATTTTTTGAACTCAGCCAATTCTGCAAGTCTTTTTTTAACCACTTGGTTGTGGGCAGTCCTTCTATAAGTCTGGAGTGATAACTTACATTATCCATTACTATTACACAGTTCTTAGGAAGAAGATCTATCATTTGTTCGAACCATTCTTGAAAGACATCAGCGTTCATGTCTTCATGGTAGTCACCGGTACGAGTTGATTCAAAAGTTAATAAACCACCTTCAACAAAACCGTCTGAACTGCCAATGTGTACTATTATCAGCCTGCGTCCCTTTCCTGATGGTGGGTTTAAACCAGTAGATAAGTTATTGACAAAAGCGTGCCTTTGACTTGTAACAGTTTCATCCTGCCAAAATTTATTTGGTGTCTGACCCTCGTTGATCCATGTTTCATCAAGATAAAATATTTTTCTTTTTTGGTTTCTCATTTCCTTTATGGTTCTTAGAAAATGTCTTCTCCATATGACAATATCGCTTCTTTCTAATAAAATAGACTTTCTGGGATTCTTTTTCCAGCGGAAGCCTATTTCTTTTAAAAGTTTTCATAACGTACTTCGACTCATTTCTGGGTAATCCTTATCATCTCGAACTGAGACAAGAACTTTATCCAATGTTGGAAATTCTTGTCTAAAGAAGAATTCATGCACTTTCCGTCGAAGTCCTTCTTTAAAATGATATTCTATTTGAAATTTTGGTTTCCCTGGAGCATTACGTGGCATTTGAAAACTACCACATTTCTCTTCTTTAATAACTCTGTAAATCGTAGATTTCCCAACACCAAGTGTACTGCTAACTAACTCAACGGTCTCATCAACACTTTCACATAAACGTTTGTCTGTAAATGATTTAAAACAATTAAATATTAATGTTTTTTCATTAACTGTTAAAGGCCAATTTTTCGGCGTTTACACGGCACTTCCAAATTTTCCATAACACTAGTATACACAATAAACTGCACCTTGCAACTGAAGTACCTACTTTTAGTGAACTGTTAAGAATTTTGAATACGCCACTTGGACCTTCCTACAAAATGGAAAAACCCACTATTACATTTTCTGTGGAATAAGTTTAGAAGGTAATTATCTAGTCAATTACTGTCGTAGATTCCTGGAATTAAAGAATTAAATGTTTGATTGTTGAAACCCTTACTTCGTGGAATGCACTCATTTCAGATAAAATAAAACGTTTTATTTTATCTAAAGAATTAAACTTTATTTTGCAAATAGGTAGGTACTTATTAAACTTTTATTGGTTATATATAACCAATAAAATAAACATCTTACATTTCTTGCAAATTCATTAGTACCTGTTAACCTCCATCACTCCGACACTGGCAACCTTATTTAGGGATTAGTAATCCTCACAACTATTGTATTCTATTCTGCTCCAACCTTTATACCTGGTGGTCATAGTCAATTTAAAATTGTTTTCCTATATACTTCTGTAAACTTGTTGACAAATATCTGTTTTTCATTGAGTCACCCGTATCAACAGTTTAGGGATTTGCATACATAATTTATTGTTTTATTACTCTCTCATACATAAAAATACACTATAGTGTTGACGCTGTTCAAGAAATTTTTCAGGTATGTTTTTATTTAAATTTTTTTTCGGTGAAAACTAAGAATAAATTTAATATTTTATCACACATCGTAAGCTAAAGGCTGATATTTTCAGAATAGTCTTGACTTTTTCTTTTAATTTGTATTGCATTTTAGTTATTAATATTTAAATATATGTTTGGTTATGTTGCAATATGGGCTAGCGTGGTGTTACAAATATGAGCTAGCCCATATTTGTATCAGTTTAATCTACAGGGTTTTTTTCTTTTCAGAATGCGTAGAAAAAGTATTGTAAGTCCAAAACAATGAAAGTGCTGGGATCGAGATAGCATGAAATCTGCTATTCAAGCTGTGAGAGATAAAACGATGGGTACATTAAAAGCAGCTAAAACTTATAATGTCTCGAGATCAACAGTACAACGTTTAGCAAAAATGACTGAACTGAGTCCAGATGAAGCATTACTTAAGAAACTGAGAAGAGGAACTATTCTTGGCCCAGATTTAGAAAAATGTTTGGTGGACTATATCCTTCAAATGGAAGCAAAATTCTATGGTTTAACGCGGACTGATATCAAACGAATGGCATTTAATCCGACTAAATCAAATGGATTTAATCATTCCTTTATGCAATTAAAAAAAGCTGGTGAAGGTTGGCTAGATTTGTTCTTGACGCGTCATAAAAATACATTGGCTTTAAGGAGACCAACTGGAACGTCTTTTGAACGGGCAGCTAGCTTTCACAAAGATAATGTTCAAATATTTTTTGATCATCTGGAAAAAGCATATGATAAATACAATTTTTCCAGTAATCGGGTTTACAACGTAGATGAAACAGGCCTAACCGTTGTGCAAAATAAAATTGCAGCAGTAGTGGGGCGCAAAGGAAAGAGACAAATCGCATCGCTGACTTCGGTTGAGAGAGGATCATTGATCACTTTAATTGCATGTATGAGTGCTGGAGGGAATTTTATCCTACCCATGTTAATCTTTCCAAGAAAAAATATGAATGTGCAACTCATGAAAGGTACTTCTCCTGGATCGATATCAGCCGTTCATCTTAGTGGTTGGGTGCAGTCTAATTTATTTACACAGTGGTTCGAATACTTTATAGATACCTTTAAACCCTTTAAAGAGTTTCTTGTACTTCTTATATTGGATGGACACTACAGCCGTACTCGCAATTTAAATGTAATCAATCTGGCAAGGGAGAATAACATAGTTATAATTTCATTACCTCCACATTCAACACAAAAACTGCAACCGCTAGTCAAAACTTTTATGGGAACGCTCAAGACATACTATAGCGAAGAAATCAGGCAATGGTTACGGCATAATAACCGCGCTCTCTCTCACTACGATATTGGAGAACTTTTTGGCAACGCATACCTTAAAAGCCAAACTGGAATTTATCCATTGAATAAGACTGTGTTCTCAGATGCAGATTTTATTGCAGCAGAAATTGAGAGTAACAACCACAGACATGTAGAACCGCAAGAAATTGAACCTGCTATCTTACCAAAAACACCAGAAGCCAGCAACATTAGTGAATCAGGTCCTTCTGATTTGCAGAAGTTTGTAAGTCCGCAAGCTATTGAACCTGCTATTCTAACAAAAATACCAGAAACAAGCAACGTCATAGAACCAGGTCCATCTGGTTTGCAGAAGTTTGTAAGTCCATCTACAAATCGCGGTAGAAAATCATCAAAATCAACGGTATTAACTTCTTCACCTTACAAGGAAGCATAAGACCAGCAAAACAGCAAAAAGAAATTAAATGTACAAGCAGTAAAATGACACATTACGGCTGAGTCCACAAGAAAGGTGACTAAGAAAAAAATTAAAAACAAGTCAGAGAGGCGGCATAAAAAGAAAATCGAAAGTTTTTCTTCCAACGATAGTGAGCAGGAATTTCAACCAGCTGATGAAGATATGGATTCGGAGGAGATTCGTGGTGTTACGAATCCGGAAAATACGGATGTAAATTGTATTTTCTGTGACGGAAAATTTTGTGATAATTATCAAGGTGAAAATGGATTCAGTGCCTTATGTGCAATTTGTGGGCACTTATAGATTATTCTGGTGCAGAAAGAGACGAATATGTGTGTGAATATTGTACATAAAAATTATAAAATAAAAATAAAAATATTTTTACTAGTAGCCCATATTTATATCACCTTTCCGTTTCTTACTTAAATGACACCGTAAGTGTTTTTATGACATTACAGAAAAAAAATATCTTACTAAGCAGAAAAACGGACTAGCACAAAAGAGAAAAACAATTTTTTATGCCAATTATGTAATTTGAACTTTTTCGATCAAAAAATAGTCAAGATATCAGCAATAAATAAAATGGTAGCCCATATTTGTACCTTCTCCTCAATATTTTTAAATCGGTGTTATTAACGGAATAAGGTTGTAATCATCATTTCTCTTATCCTGGTATATAATTGGTCGCAGAAAATCATCTCATTTCATATTTATGACAGCATTTAAGTCGAGCCGCGGCGAATAAGGTTGTAACATCATTAGAAATATTAGACATGGCGGATGAAGCATGTGTTAAGGTGAGTGTGGCCACAGAAAAACAATTAAATAAGTCTCGAAAAAGAAAAATTAAGCCTAGTAAGTGGAAGAACAATAAAAGAAAACCCTACGAGACACTGGGAAGCAATATGTTTCCAGAAAAGGTACTGTTGTTCCTAAAAAAGTACCTCCAGTAAACGTAAGTACAGAAAATTGTATTTACTTCCTTATGTTTAAGTAACTAAATAGCTTTAGTTATATAAATTAGGTTCATAAGGTTAATATAGGTCATTTTTTAAATATGTTTAACACTACTGGAGCGTGTCAAACTATACATTTTTAAAACGCTTGCATAAAAATGTGGTTAATACTAATTCAAAGCAACTTTTAAATTTTAATCAACTATAAAAGCTTATTTTACATCCAGACCTATCCATAAACAAACTGTATCTACTTTTTAAGGCAAAATTTCCCAATTTCGTAGCAGTGAAAATCTCTACCGATACATATTTAATTCCGAATTCAACTTGAGATTTGGTACACCTAGATTGCACACCTAGTCTCGATGCGATAAGTTTTATGTTGAGCTTGTATGTGCCAAATCTGAGGCCAAAATGCAGGGTCTTCAAATCTAAAGCAAGCTACACCACGCAAAAGCAGAACAAATGTATGCTACCTTAAACGAGGATATAGGATTAGCTCAAAATAATTCCAATATTATTGTTCTATGTAGAAATCTACAGCAGGTACTATTTTGCCCGACGCTAAAACATTCTAATATATTCAACCAATGTCAATATTCATGGTATGATCAAGATATCCACAATATGGGTACAAACGAGGGTTTTATGTGTCTGTGTCATGAAATTGTAGCAAAAAGAGGTTCAGCTGAAACAATATCCTGCCTACTGAAGCATATTACCACTAACTTTAAGCCCATAGAAAAAACAGAAAGAAAATTAATTGTTTGGTCAGACCGATGTATAGAACAAAATAATAATTGGCGTAGTATTCCATTATACCAGTACACATCGTTACTATGAGACATTTTACATCTGTGGAGTAAAAGTTTTTAATTAGCGGACACAGCTTCTTGTCATGCGATAGGGATTTCAATCTAATTGGGCGTAAGAAAAAAACAGCAACAGTATATCATCCAAAAGACTGCATTGAAGCTACAACCAATGCAAGACACTCTTAGGCATTTATTGTGTGTTTTGTGTGTTGAGAGGACCAATTTTAAAGACTTAACTATAGTCGATTTAGGATTACTGAAAAACAAGACTAAAATAACTGAAGCGGTATGTTACAAAATTACCAGTGATAATTTTACAAATTTATTAGGTCAAGAAAGCCACAATGTATTGCGTCCAAAAAAAGAGGAGTTAAAAATCCTTTTTTGGCTACCAGTTGCCATTCTTTCAAAAGCAAAAATCTTTCTGTGTTGTATAAGAATCCTTTGCCAGTAAAGAAAGAGAAAAAAAAAGGAACTTAGTGGATATGTGTGCTTATATTCCTAATCCAGAATACAGGGAATTTTATTTAAACCTTACTTCAACGGAAAGTAAAAAATAATTTTTTATTATCTTTGTTAATAATGTAGGTTTATATAAATAAATGTAGGTATAGGTGTTCCTTGAAAAATAGGTACCATTTTCTTAAAAAGCAGTCATATTTGTCTTATTTTCTTACATTTCCACACAATATGTTAAAAGGTTGTAACCAAGGCATTTTAATGAATTTCAGTGATGTTACAACCTTGTTTCACTAAACTGATTTTCTATCCCGTATATAGCCTTATATTTTTTATATATAAAAGATTATTTTATATTATCTTTTATAAATCTTTTTGTTTTCCTTATCCAATAATAAAAAGTACATTATTGATCTTAAATTTGATTACTAATGAAAAACCGTTTCCTACCAAAACATGTTTTGTGGGTTACAACCTTATTCGGGACGGCCATTCAAACAACTACGGAATGCTATAAAATTAATATAATATAATAAAATAAAAATTTCTTATTGGTGACTTTAACGCCAAGCTGTAGAGAAATTCATGGAACCTTTTGGCACGGGAAAAAAAATAAACGGGGAGATATATATTATGACAAATCTCTCAGGAAGAAGAACTGACAATTAAAAATACCTACTATAACCTATTACTTAGACCATTATAAACATGGAAATCTCCACGACACACTGAACAACAGAAAATTAGAAACCAAATAGATTATCTCCTAGTAAATAACTAAACTATGCTAAATGCTTGCAAAAGTAATACAGTTAGAACATAAAATAAATTAAGTGCCCTGATAATATAAGAAAAGCAATTCGGTATTTAATTTGCTGCTCAGAAAAGTTGACAATTCCGTGATTATTATCCTAATTATTGATTTTTTTGCCAATTTGCATTGTAAACGGACGTCATTTAAAAGCTAACTAAACCGTATTCATTTTACAAATTTCCAATCGTCAATAGAACCACGTGTAAGCCAAACAGGGTCGTACTGATGTACGACCTATGTATCATATGATTTTAAAAAATATTTACTTTTGAAACTGTTAGTGTAAGAATTCCTTGAAATTTAATCATTATATCACAATTAAACTAAACTCTAAAAAATAACACGACCAGTAAATAACTTAACAATAACTATAACATAAATATAAGACAATGTATTAACTTAAAAATCAACACGATACAATTTGAATTTAAAATACTGGCAAGTTTGGATCTGTAACATGAGAATCTGTCTAACTTAAGGTAGTAAATTATATTTAATAGCCTCTTGACGAATGAGACGGCGAATATCAACACGTGCTCATGTTTACTGATGGAAATTTGGTAAACGAATGTACTTTAATACGTCGTTGAAATCTCCCCTTTTTGCAGCTGTGAGGCCAGCAACAGTCGTCTTCAACCACCACTTGTTGTACGAACTGCAATCGATATGTACCTGAGACCCCTAGAAGTCACACTTATTGGAAACAATCCTGAGTTCAGTGCCGGAAGAAGATACAACATTACCTGTCGGTGTCGAGGCTCGAGGCCTCCAGCAATAATTACTTGGTGGAAGGTAAGTATCTTAAGTATAAGTATATTATGTACAAAATGTTAGTTTTGGAAGTATCTCTGAAGTACCTTGAAACCTTCACCTTTTGCTTATTTTCCTTAAATGAAACTACTTCTTTAGGTTTTTTTCGGAAAACAATTGTTTTAAATGTATGGTTACACAATTTACTATTTTGATTGAGAATAAGTAGGGATGAGGTTCTTGAATACCAAGAATAGACGATAGTCTAGCAAACAAAAAATGAAATTTGTCATCCAAAATCACGGGTCATAACTTGTCTAAAATACCCAAAATCACGTGTTAATTATGAATTATCGAAAATTTAAAATTCGGTCATTGGCAGCGCGTAAGAAATTAGTGATAATTTCATTGGTCATTTGGATCACGTGGTCGGTAAATCCGGCCTACTGAAAAGAGACGCAGGGTCTGCTTTGCGTCAGTTTTCTGTGTCGCACTGGGGAAACAGGACTGTATTGCAGCACTCAGTATATTTCTGTTATATGTCTATGGTTGCCTATGATTAAGATAGATTGAGATACGCGGTTGGAGATTAAATTCACTGTCTCAATTTTTTTGTCAAAATGAGTCCCTACATTTGCAGGTATTTTGTTCAAAGGCTCTGAGACTTTCTTCTTTTTCTTCATATTCCTTAACTGGAGGGACCCTATTTTAATACACACAGAAAGACATGCCGTCTGACCTACTACAATGTAGAAGAGGGGATAAAAACTAAACTTACAAACTTTTTTAATATATTTAATAGTACTCTAAGCTGTTTGTATTTGCACAGTAAAGAAACTCAAAATATTGTCAGAAAATAAAAAAATAGCTATGACTTTCTAACAGCTAATCATTTACAGTTCGTGACAGTTACATTTTTTAATTTTCATTAGTGAAAAAATAAATATACATCAAGTAAGTTTTTTATATGAAAGACACTAACAGATACTGAATTACGTAAAAATTAACTCGCGTAATTATTTTCATGTTGAAAAAAATGTTCAGCAACTGTAAAAATTACATACAATTGATTTGATTTGGCACACAGGTTTCCTTCATCGGCCACAAAGATATTTTGTCATACGGTTCTTCTTGCGATGGCACAAATAACATATTTTTTGCTTCTCTAGTACTAATGGCTCGTTATCATCTTCTTGGTTAGAAGATATTCCAGATATCAATTCCAAGAATACTCGCTATACTAGCACGAATTAGCCGCGGTACATGAAAATTACCAATTTTTCGCTTCATATGACCTTCTACTAATTGTTTTGCTAATATTTTAGCAAAAGCAGATTTTTCTTGAATTTTAGAATTGTTTTTGTAACTTTGGTGCAGTATGTATGGATTTATGCTATCAGATACTATTTATATGCTATCAGATTCTAAATAAACATCATCTTGTACTTGATCGACATCACTGTCTAATTCGTCAAACCACTTCAAAGCTGTATCTTCAAAATCAGCATCGGTACAACGGATTTTTTTTTGATAGACCGGCCATGATTGTAACAAATACGCGACGTTTTCAATGAAACAAAATGTAACCTGAGACCGAGCCGTCTAGCAGACTAACTAAAACTGATTTTCGGTTATAACTTTTCCAAATATGCGTATTTCTTTACCTAAGTCGGGTCACTAATAGTCAACGAATAATATAAAGAATAGATGAAGTGATGTGCCGATGGGCGGAGTTATTTGTACAGGGTGTTCAAAATTCTTTATGCTGTAGTCTGTCAGACGGCACGTCTCCAGTTAAGGGTTAGTCTTCTGTCGTCCATGTTTGGACATAGGCCTCTCCCAACTCCTTCCATCAGTCTCTATCCTGAACAACATATTTTCATTTTGTTCCAGCTATTTTTTTAATGTCATCAACCCATCTCATCTGTGGTCTTCCTCTTGGTCGTTTACTTTCGTAAGGTCTCCAATGTTGTATTGAAGTATTTCAACGTTGGTCTTTTTGTCTAACAGTGTGGCAAGTTTGGCAATTTTTGTTGCTATGTCCTCGACTTTTGTTTTGGATCTTACCCAGTCATTCTGAGACTTTAGATATATTTTAAGCAGCGTCTATAAAAGTATAGTATTATATCATAATAGTATTCATCAACTTTAATCACTTTCGCGATTCTTTTTTGCCAACCTTTTTTATGGTCTGGTAATATTAGATACTTTTTTTACTTAGCTTAATTACCTTCTAGGTAATCCACCTTTTTTTTTTACTTATCTCAATTACCTGTAAAAATTGTAAAAGGTTTTCTATCCTGTCTAAACACAGCAGTTCTATATTGTCTCAACGACAATAGTACTGCTATATTTGGTTAAGTTAGGTTAGGTTCGATAAGATAATTGGAGTTGCCATAGAATTTACTGTCTTAATTTTATTGTTTAACCCCTTGACTCCAGGCTAAATTTTAACAGGTTACGTTTATGTCAAAATTTTTTATCATGGAAATCGACATATTTTATTATTAAGAAACGTATGGGAGGTCAGTTGAATTTATTTTTGCAAATTTAGTATCATTTTAAGATTAAATGTTTTGTAAGACAAAATGACGCACACAGCGTAAACTAGAACACAATGGTTTGTACGCCGTGTGCACTTATCTGACGCATATATTTATGAGTGGGAAATGGTACTAAACTTTGCACAGTAAGACAGGTACTTAGACTGATACTTCTACTCTACATTCTCAACAATTATCAAAGATAGACAAGGAATTATTTCTTGACGAACATAATATATTATGGAGAAAGTAACAGAAATCTAAAAAAAAATTGTTTTCAATAAAACTTACGTAATCCCTCCAGAAGGTATTGTGGAGTTAGCAACATATTAAGCTGAACTCAGTATGTTTAATCTATTTGTCAACAATGACCCCATCTATCTTATGGTTCATGAGCAAACCTTCAACACACCTTCCTCATATTTTGTTAAGTACGTTGCATAATTTATTTGAATATGTCACTCAGTCAATGTTGAAAGGGGGTTTGTCTGGGAATTCCATATTTCCTTGCTGCTAGTTTCTTGGGCATTCCATTTCCAATGTCTATTAGAGCACTTCTTGGTTTATATTTTCTGATATTTATTATCTCTTTTGACTTTTGGCATTGTTAACAATCTGAAAATAAAAACAGCGGAATTTTCACTTTACAAAAAAAAATAATTATTTTTGCATATCTATATGTAAATTATCTCAAAAGTTTAATAATTAATAATGGAAAAGCCAATTAATATTGCTGATGCCGATAACTACATCTTACCAGTAATTTTGGAGTTTCAGTTATTGGCATAAGTGCTAATAATTGCTCGTGGAACTTCCCTAAGACCTAGTAACCGGCCCTTATTTATTTTTAACCCAGATTTTAATTATTTTTTTTTTCTTGTAATGGTTTAATTTAGGATATACTAAAATATATATTAGACGAACATAAGATTTATTTTTTTGATAAATATACAAAATTTTGGGCGTTCTATATGTAGGACGATGGGCACTTAAGGGTACCTACATTTACTATACACTTTTTGTATGGTATACCAAAAAACATTTCACGTGGAGTCCTTTGTCGCATTTTGAACATCTGGTGGTTGTTTTTTCATAGCAATGTGTTTGCTTATTTTGAGGAATTACCAAATGATCCATATAATCAAACCTAATGTATAAACTTTTGGTGGATGACTTAAGACCTTTCGCATCTGTTTCATTTTTTTATTTTGTATTAATAGCGCAGTGCCTACTCATCTTCGGAATTTTAACTGATCTAGGTCCCCACCTCTTTGTCTATGCAACTGCCAAGCATTTTGCAGAGCTACATTAATACAGTGTGCCACCAGTGGAAAATACCATTTCTTGCGCCTCAGTGAAATTTTATAAAGGCTCAAATTTTTGGTTACATCTGTCTACTCCTCCCATGTTTGCATTGTAAAAATTTACCAGATGTGGCTGCGACATCTAAAATATGTATTGTAAAATGTCATGAAACTAAGCATGTTGTTAAAAATTAAAACTAAATGCGTTTGTAATAATAATTTAAAAAACTATAACTTACCTGAATATTTGTCCGTTATTTTCGTGAAAATCTTTTCACCCTATGCAGGGGGTTTACGCCTACTGCATTTGAGCACAGGGTGACAATGCTGTTGTCATGCCACTTTACAACAATATTGTCCTGGTTTTCTGTTTTTTTGAAATCAAAAACGCCTCAAGCTTGCTTTTTCATTTCTTTTGAGTTTGTTAGTGGCCCATTAGGTATGAGATTTTCACGTATTATGCCGGTAGCGTTGAAAGTTTTCTCCGATAGCAATTCTAACAAAGATAACGTGGAAAAGAAATCAAAAAATAGATGCATCCGTTTATTAGGCCACCTAGTTCTTAAATCGTTGGCATACTCCAATACAATAGATGGCCCTACTCCATAATCAATATACTTTTCTCCAATATTTGTGGTAGCACCTTGGTAAGGTTCCATCCAATTTACGTAGCCTAATCTACTTGCTCCTACCCAAAGTTTGTAGCCATAGCGAATCGGCTTCTTCTTCTTCATGTTCCGCTCCTATCTGAGATTGGAAATCATTCTGGCAATTATAATTTTGTTGGTTACGCGCCTGAATAGTTCAATTGAACTGCATCCAAACCAAAAAGAGAAATCAAACGATTTCTACTTAGCGAAACCGAATTCAAATCTTAACCACTGTGTTTCCTAAAATTTGCGAAACAAACAGCTGGATGAATTACTCGGCAAGGGAATCTAAAATTGCATTCCACAAGCCGTTCATCCTAGTCAAAATTCGTAGTGAATACAGTTTCTCGTACTTCCAACGAAGTAAATAACAAAACAGAATGACGGTATTAGATTTTTGTTTTGATACAGTGCAGCAACAACCGTTGATACGTATTTCACTGTTGTTGTTGCTGCACTGTATCAAAACAAAAATCTAATACCGTCATTCTGCATCCAAACCATTCACGGAGATTGCGTAGCCACGAGATTTTACGTCTACCGACGCATCTTCTGCCTTTGATTTTACCCTGCATTATATTCCTTAGTAGTTCGTATTTTTCACCTCTCATGATGTGCCCCAAGTATTCCAATTTCCTGATTCGAATCGGCTTATTGTGAATAAATTGTTTACAGCCTTGGTGGCCGAAATATGGTACCATGGCTTCTTCAACACATTGCATTTCCTCACATTTACCAAATTTTAAAAATGCAGCATTGAGGTGATCAAACAATGGCCTAACTTTAGCAAATTTTTCGGATGTATTTATTGTGACGTTGTCAGTTAGGTGAAAGTAAGGTAAAATACATTCAAATTTATTCTTTGACAAAGCTTCTAGTAGAGTAAATAGACTGGCAAAAGGCTTCTAGAATAGATTTTCGTGGGCACTTTGTTGCTAAAATTTAAAACCCATTTTTTTTGGTTTCTAATATTTTTTTAATGCAAAATCACTTGGTCGTCCAAAAATCGTAGTGGGAGGGGAGTGGTGGGGAGCCTTACAAAACAAAATGCAATTTTTTTTTTCATAATTTTTCGGATGAACAATATCCGAAAATTCATTCCTCAAATTTGCATACCTATCCGGACATTAGAAATATTCTTTTTTTATTTATAAAAATACGTTAAACCATTGTTGTATACGGAGCGCCTTCATACAAAATCACTTGCCCTGAAAACCCATATTTTTAAAATCGTTTACCTCGCTCTACCTCAAAAAATATTGCGTTTAGCAAAAAATGGCTTCCTATAAACGTTATGGACCAAATATCAGAGAACATGTGGGTTTTTTAAAAATGTTGATTGGATAATTAGTTTAAAAAAAATTTAAATAAATCGAATGTCATGTCACGACGGACAGTGGCGAACGCAGAGATGCGAGGGAGGGCGAGATTCCTCGAGACGCTGTTATGTTATATGGTTGTATATATTCTAGCGCAACAAGTGTATTGTTTTGCATATGTGCATTCTTTTTCATAAGCTTTGTTTTTAGCGCGAAATCCACTAAGATTATTATACGTGAGACATAATAAAGTTCTTATGTGTTAATTATATTATTAACAGTGATTAATTAAACTTATTGGTAAGTTAACAATATTTAGTACTTACTTATTATTACAGTTAGTATTTTTTTTGTGTCCATCTAGAAATGGATTTAACGAACAGCAGCAGCTCTGACAGCAAACTTGAGTCAAAAATCAGATTAAGGCATGTTTCTTTCCATAAATCTGATGCCGAACAAGACGTTTTTATTCAAAATGTGTGTCTTATTTGTTTGGAAGGAGGAAGGCTGGTTAACTCCCAAGAAAGATAAAAAAAAAACTTGTATTGAATGCACGAGCGAACGTATGAAAAATTGTCATGAGAATAAATACATGCGGCATATATTCTCAAAGTTTGATGATCTAAAAAATCAAGATTTTTTACAATTGCACAAAAACTATTATAAATCTTATACGAGCTCAAAGAACATTGCCTCGTACAAGTCAATAAATACTAAACTGCCATGTGATTTTCGTAGAGACGATACTTTTCAAAAACCGCCCTTGAACGGCCCTTTAATTTACAAAACTGCATCTTTTGTCAAAAGCACTCACCGAATCAAAAACTATGCCAAGTTATGACTAATAATATGCAAGAAAAAATAACCACGACGAATCTGACACTTTTAGTTTCGGGGCATCGGAGCAACATATTCTAGTAAAAATGTGCCAAACTATCCGAAGCGAGATTAGCAAGATGTCAACTGAGTCCGATTTAAAAAAGAATGAATGTTAGAGACTACAAAAAGTCTATTCCTGAAAGCTTGTATTCTCTTGTTAATCTTATTGTTCGCAATAAAAGCGATAATGAAAAGAAAATTGAAACTGTAAGCATTTTCCAAGACATTATTTTTGCCTGTTCGAATGGAAAAATAAAAACTCCAAAGCATAGTGGGCTACGACTTTTAGTTCACCAGGAAACAAGGTCGAAAAAACTCATTGAAGCAATACACGCTTGCGGTCATTCAATTTCATACATCGGTACTCTTAGAGTGCGTAACAGCATCGCCCAAGAAGAAATTCAACTTTACTTGGAGAATAATCATGTGACCATACCAAGACAATTGGTACCCAATCGATTCGTTTAATTTGCTGCTGACAACATTGACATTTTGGAAGAGACTTTGGACAAAACACCTACTTTTCACGGAACCCAAATTGCTGCCTTCCAGAAAGGACCATTTAATGAAAATATACCTGGACAATTTAAATTTTTGCCGTATAATCAGAAGCTGGTAATACCGAATGATTTTCATTCCCTTCACAAAATTTATTTTGACAAATCAAAAAGAAAAGTACAATCTGAGGAAAATAAACTGAGCATCATAGAAAAGGGTCAGAATCTTAATAAAAACATAAGATATCGTAACATGGCATGGTGCATTTACAAAATGAGGGACTCTGTTAGGGATGAAACCGTTATCTCACAGTGGTCAGGATTTCATAAACGGACTGTAGAGGATAAATCACATGTAACGACCTATGGCTACTTACCTGTGCTACTCCATGTCTCGTCAGAATACGATACCGTTTGGACTGTTATCATAAAGTGCAATGAAATTGCTAAGAAGCTAAATAACAGATACACCGTACTGACGTTTGATCAAGCGATCTATTATAAAGCTAAAGAGCTCCAATGGTCCCAGCCAGAAGACACAAAAAACGTAGTCATTCGTCTAGGTGGATTTCACATGGTTATGAACTTCCTCAAAATAATTGGTCAGTTCATGACAGATTATGCTATGCTCAGTCCACAATTGACGGTATTTTATCTGGCAAAAAATACAATAAAGCTATACGAGCCCATAAGTTGACGTACGAAGCTCTGTCAAGATTATTAATAAATCTTTATAAGAAGTGGATTTTAGAGTGTGGCAGTCCTTTTGTACATTATATTAACTTAATTCATCTTTGTACATCGGAAATCATCGATACTTTCAGGAGAAAAGAAGACGGTATGCAACTCTCCGATAAAATCTCAACTTTAACTCGTGAACTTTTGACAGAGTTTCCAGAATTCATTGCAGCTCAAACTGCCACAGGCAAATACTGGAATGCATACTTGGAAATGGTAGATATTCTATTAGAATTTGCCATTTTAGATATGTATATCCCAAGCTTTTGAAATTTAACCACTTTACTACGTCCTTAGTAAGCTTTATAATATGTAATAACAATACATACCAAGTCACCTAAGGCTCGATAACACGGAAAGAGTCCCACCAGAGCTCAATCCTTTTGATATCGTAAGTATCTGAGATGAGTGAATTTTCCCCTTTGAGGGAGTGCGAGCCGTATGGCTAAATCTGGATAATATTAATAATTTAATAATAATAAGTATACAACCTTAAAGATATACAACAATACGATAATATAAATACTACTATCACTTAACAAATACAGTATTTTAAAACTGTTAATAATCTGACAACAAAACGAGCCAAAGAAGTCACTATTTACGCTAGAAGAGTATTCATCCTCCTTAAAATCAGCATCACAATGAAAAAACGACCATAACAACATCGCCATCAGTAGAGTCGATTTGCGGTTGACTACGGCATATGAATCTCGCCCTTCCTCGCATCTCTGCGTTCAGCACTGTCCGTCGTGACATGCCGTTCGATTTATTTAATTTTTTCTTAAACTAATTATCCAATCAAAATTCTAAAAAAACCAGCATGTTCTCTGATTTTTGGTCTATAACGTTTATAAAAAGCAATTTTTTGCTAAACCCAATATTTTTCGAGGTAGAGCGAGGTAAACGATTTTAAAAATATGGGTTTTCAGAGCAAGTGATTTTGTATGAAGGCGGTCCGTATACAATAATGGTATGGCGTATTTTTAAAAATAAAAAAATATTTCTAATGTCCTGATGGGTATGCAAATTTGACGAATGAATTTTCAGATATTGTACATTCGAAAAACGATGAAAAAAAAAAAATTGCATTTTTTTTTGTAAGGCTCCCCACCGCTCCCCTCCCACTACGATTTTTGGACGACCAAGTGATTTTGTCTTACAAAGATATTAGAAACAGAAAAAAATGGGTTTTACATTTTAGCAACAAAGTTCCCACGGGATAACACAATAGGATCCTATTTAAACTATACTATTCAGAAACCAGTACATTTTGACTGTCTTTTTCGTTTTCCCAGAACATTCTCTGCCTCGGAACTGGAACATATCCACTGAGTAATAACACTCCAATGAATGCTTTTATCTCACGTTTTTCTATTTTCAGGCAATGGTTTTGTTGCCCTGCGTATCGATTTGATTCGACAGCTATTAGGTCCAACATTTTGTCATCAAAAAATAAAGAAAACATATCTAAAGGGGTTTGCAGAGGTATTTCTTCTTCATCGTTACTAAATTGTTCACCATCATACACCAAATCTTTTGGTTTCTCATTTATAAATCTTTTTTCTCTTTATTGTTTTGGTTCTCTTTAATGGCGTTTCATATTCTTCCACTGATGGGCCATCTTTGTCATCTTCTGTATTAGAGAAAATGTTTTGCCTTGTATTATATTTATGAAAATTTATTCTAGCGGGCGCTCTAAGCTGTTTAGCAGGTAGATTATTTATGGTAAGTGTCACCAGATTCTTCATCAGTTTGAGAATCTGTGGCATTTTCTGGCGGAGAAATAGTCAATGACTCAACGTTCTGTATCATATCTTACTCGTCCTCCAGCATAGCCAGTTGCATCATTTAGAGAAAAACCCCTGGAAGTTTAAATATACATGACATTGCTAAATTATTGATATATTTTGTATAAAATTATTCAATTTACGCAAAAATAAAGTTCTGTATGTAGTACTGTTATGTGTCCAACGTCCTACATATAGGACGCTGTGGAAAAGAGGTTCAAAAATATATCATAACATATTTGTACATTACTGTTGATCCCATACTGCTAAATATACTTCTTTTTACGTTAAAATGCACATCCCAAAATATTATTTATATAGTTTTAAAAATATAAATTTTTCTTACCTTGCGAACGAAACACCATACTCGGTCGTTTTATATTTTATTACATCGGGTGGTTCCTAGAGATTGATTACCTGTAGTTAGCATTTAGTTACTGGGCAAGAATGAGACAGGATCGGACTTGCTTCAGGCGTTGTATATGTAGGACGTTGAGCATATATTGGTTATTAACCCCTTAAAAAACGGAAAATTTTCAGTAAAACAGTATTCTTAAAAGTGGCAGTACTAAATACTGCACTTATATTGGACATAGGCTAATAAAAACAAATCACAAACCTACTGCATTCTTAAGAAAATTGTTAAGAAACTTGTAGGATGGTGTCAACGTAAGCCAACGTCTGCAGCCATATGCAAATACAAAAAAAAATACCTAGATTACCCACAAACAAGGATGCGTCATCTATCAAATAGAGTACTGATTAGTATTTACGGATTCCTCATTTTCTTATAAAACATCAAAAATATTCGAAGTGCCAATAACTGGGAACGTGCCGACTACTAGGACACTTACTCTAGGAGGAGGAGGAGTATTAAAACTATTTAAAAACGTTTTAATAATATCCCCAAATTTTGAAGAGAAACTTATTTAAGAAATTAACGTTATGATAGAAAATTCTAAATGTCTATTTAATTTTATTAAATAAAATTACCTAAGGAAATATTTTTTTTGTTAATAAATTTTAATACGGTTATATTCGAAAAGAATTGTTCCCCCGTTTAATTAGCAAGAGCTGTTTTGAAATTAATTGTGTCATAAAGATAAAAGTACAAACCATTCCACTTCTGTTTAACTTCAAAAATAAATTAATGAAAACCGCAGAATCCGTTAAAGAGTGACTGTAATATAATTAGGTAGAAAGTGAGGGTAGAAAATAAATCCAACGAAAGTTTTTGCATTAATATCGCAGACATACGTATCATTACAGCCAGTCTCAATTTCGTTAGGATAATTTTAGACCAGCGGTTCTTAATAGAGTGCGGAATTTTTTTATTTTAAAAGATAAATTTATTATACATTATTAAGAAAAAAAGAGCAACGACAATTATATAAAAATTTAATGAATCAAAGAGTGGAAAAAAAGTATTTTTAAAGTGTAAAAATTTATTTCCTAGCTGAGCACTTTCTGCTTACAATGCCATCTTCAGAGCTGTGCTACAATAGAACAATGATATAAATAACTAATTTAAAGTTTACATTGTTTCACTACTGTTAAGTATTTAAAATATCACCAGTAAGAGATATCCCGTTTAGTAAAAAATACAAAAATTTTCTTTTTAAGCTGGTTCTAATACAAATTTTCCATTGAAAAAACATAAAAAAAACAAACCTGGACTCCACTGGACTCCAAAAAAAAACACATTAAAAAAATTTGGTTATGGTACAGGTGTCAGAACCGAACCATTTGATAGAGTTGAAGTAGAAACTTTGCTCGTTCTTCCTTACCTAGTTGTTGAATTGGCGACTAAGGGGAGAAAACTATACAAGAGAATCAGAGGTAAAGTTGTATTATTATGCCAAATATGGCGTCGAATAAACACAACAGTGATATAAATATCGCAAATAAAACATATAATGGACTAATTAAACATCTAAGATCTAACAACATCACAAGAAAAACCAAATACAAAATATACAAGACCCTGATAAAACCGGTCCTTTTATATGGATCAGAGACATGGACACTGTCGAAAAGCGATGAAAACTTATTAGGCACATTTGAACGAAAAATCCTTAGACACATATATAAGGGGGTAAAGGAAAATGACATATGGCGTAGAAGATGTAACTTTGAACTATACACAGCATACAATGAACCCAAGATCATAACATCCATAAAGATTGGACGTCTTTGCGCTGGATGGGCCATGTTGAACGAATGTTAGAGACTGAAACACCTATCATATACAAAGTAAGTAGGAACAAGCAAACACCAGTAGGAAGAAGGTCAAACGGAAGACCCAAACTTAGATACATGGAACAAGTGGAACAAGATCTGAAAACACTTAAGATTACCAACTGGAAAAACAGAGCAAGGAACAGGACAGAATGGCGGAAAATCCTAGAACAAGCCAGGACCCAGAAAGGGTTGTCGAGTTACTGATGATGATGATGACCGGTGTCAGAACCGAACCATTTGATGGAGTTGAAGCAGAAACTTTGCTCGTTCTTCCTTACCTAGTTGTTAAATTGGTCACCAACAGCAGAAACCTACACAAGAGAATCAGAGGTAGAGTTGTATTATTATGCCAAATATGGCGTCGAATGAACACAATAGTGATTATGGCGAACGAGAAAATATTGATATTTATCTGGATAAAAATGACCAGAAACCTGAAAGTTTTTATTTGTTGAAGTACTTTATTTGTTGTAAAAGGCAATGTTTAGTGTATGTGTAGGGAAGACCGAGCATACTGGACCACTGTGACATATAGGAACATTGGCAGATATAAAATGATTAATTTGAATTACGCGCTGAATTTGCTACTGGAGATTGGCAACAGTAGACCGTGCTTCAGTGGACAAAGGTATTGCAAATTGTCAATTTTATAAGATAATTTGTTAATTTAATGTAAGTTTTCTACTACTTATGTAAATTTTTTTTCTAAACTTTTATGATATTTTATTACCAAGCCCGCTGCCGTTAAATATGTGCATGTCACCATATCTCACCTTCATTTTAACGGTTAATCAAAAATTTGACTTAACTTTTTGTGACGTTATGCTTAATAATATTTTCCGCGTGAAATAAGGCAGTAAACACAATAAAAAAAACGGGTATGGCAGTCCAGTGGGACTGCCGGTGGAAGTTTCACTTCTATACACGCATTCGCCGTTACAAATTCATTTGGGAGTCAATCTGCACAATCATTACATATGTAATTCTATAGCAGCAAGAGAAACAGAATTAATAACAACTTACTAACAATGAAGGATTGAATCAATATTTTGATGAAAATGTATATTTTTATTTTCATATTTGTATGAAAGGAGTTTAATGCAAAAATTTTTTTAAACATACTCTGCAGTAAAATTCATTGTTTATTTTGTTATTAATATAATAATACAATACAAATTAAACTGCAATATTCATAAGTATTTAAAAATGACAATAATATACATAAAAAAAATGCACTACAATACAGTACAACATAATTCCATATAATAATACAATACAAATTAAAATGCAATCTCCATAAGTATTTAAAAATGACAATAATGTAATAATTAATAAAAAAGTCCTCCCCGACTGAAAATCGAACCCCGGTCTCCCGCGTGACAGGCGGGGATACTGACTACTATACTACCGAGGACATGACTCAAACATATTTCAAAATTGATAGTTCTGGATCATACAGTGATTTATTGAGATTATTATTTTGAAATACAAAAGACTAATATAATTATGAACATTTAATAAATAATACAAAACATATCACATAAATAATAATATTAATAAATATTTTATATGTATAATATTATATTTTTCAAATTATTTTTTCGACCGTACTGTTTTAAATATTAATTTATAGTATCAGCAATCGGTCAGGAAATAAAACTCTATTTGTTCAGTCTCAATATTTCGTCACGATTTTGTGACTTATTCAGGAGAAAACTGTAAATTTATTAGAATAATTAATGATTATATGTAAACAAAATGAATATTTTAATACTTACAACTATAAGAATGAAAATTTAAATTTTTTTGGCATATCTAAATAAATGACATATTTGTTTGATTTTATTAAGGAGTTATGGTAACCGCAATATGTTATAGATTATTCTTTCTCAATTCTATTAATTCCATCTTTCCACTTTATAAAATGAATAATACTGTCATAGTAATTGTTTATTTTAACCTACTCGCTGAAAATTGTACAACGGGAATTCACTCTATAACATATTGAGCTACAATAGCTACAGCTACAGCAAATGAGGCTACTATTGCTGTTCAGAATGGAACGAGTTTACGAGCTGCAGCTGAAAAATTCAAGATACCAAAAACTTGCTTGATATGATGCTTAAAATTAGTAAGAGCTGACAAAACTTCCATACAGGGGCCTTCCAGGGCAATTTTAAGCCTATTATTAGTAAAGAAGATAAGCATATTTTAGTAAAACACCTTTTAAATAGGCAAAACAGATTAAACGGACTTACACTACACCGTAGACCTTCTAATTTAGCTGAAAGGATTAACATACAACATCCCTTCAATTAAGTGTTAAAGTAAGCAGAAAAAAATTGGCTGGCCGGACTGTTAAAACGTCATCCGCAGCTTTAAGTACAAAAGCCTGAAGTTACCAGCCTCAACAGAGCGGTTGGTTTTAATAGAAATTAAGTGAACCATTTCAATGATCTTTTAAGTGAAATGATGGACAAATTTAGATATACATCTGATAATATATATAATTTTGATGAATCAGAAATCAGTACAACACAGTACAGTAACATATTAGCTAAAAGTCAAAAGTCGGTCGAATTGTAAGTGCTTAAAGAAGTTCCAATATCAAAGTAGGATGCGCAGTATTAGCTTCAGGAAATTATATTTTTCCTTTTTTTCTATTCTCTTGTAAAAGAGTGCATCTCTTTTAATTAAAGGAGCACTTGTCGACGTTGTAGGTTACGCAAAAGAGTCTGGTTGGATGGAAAAAGACATCTCGATTATTTTATCAAAATCGCAAAACTTAAGAATATTCAATTCTGCTAATCTAAGGATGGCCATATTGTCACAGACAGCTAAAAGCTGTTTTAAAAGCTAGAAAAAATATTCATAAACTAGGTACTATAACTACATAAAATACCACAATGCTACAGAACTCTTTTAACATTACCTCCACACTGCAGTCATTGTATGCAGCCGTTTGATCTTTGATCTTTTGGGCTATTAAAAAGAAGTAATCACGTAAATGTAATTATTACCTGACTTCCCATCTTTTAGAAAAAAAATCCATATAGAAAAAATAGAATTATACTGCCAAGCATTTCAAAAAGTAGCAACTGTTAAAAAGGACACTAAAGAATTTGAAAAAATATGGATATTTCCGTATAACACAGATATAGTTGACGAGACTGACTTTCTGTCTTCAAAAACATTTGATACTTTTCCGCAGTCTTGCATCTCGGAAGATTTTCCCACGCAAGCATTGCACCAATCTGAAATTCGCTCCTAGACCTGCCACTCTAAATCGTCAATTGTCTGCACCTTTAATTAGCCAATCTGATAATTATTCTTCTTAACCTGGCACCAGTAAGCAGGTTGATGCAGGTATCGATGCTAGCTCTTTCACAGACATACATTAACTGCTCTTTCCAAATCCCAGCTAACATAAGATAAAGCACCAAACAAATACTAAAAAGGACATATCGAAAATTTTAACAAGTACCCTGAATAAAGATGATCTTAATAATCAAAAGGAAACTCGAAAAATTAGAGGCAAGATTACAAAATCAAAATCTCGCAAAGAGTTCCAGAAACAGGTTCACATTTTGAAGCTTGTACCAAAGAAAAAACAGACAGTAAATGATACCAGTGACAGTAGTGAAAATTCAGATTTGGAATATATCTATTACATTGAACCTTATAGTCGAAGAAGTAAGACGGCTGGATAAAGTGTCAGCAATGCAATATAAGGGCACATAATGCTTTTGCTGGTGTAAAAGAAGATGAAGAAATGTTTCTATGCAAATTTTGCAAATGATAACTGATGGTACCATTTTTACCGAATACTGGGATATTCCATGGAGTAACTACTCATTTAGAAAGCCACGATCGGACACTTTCCAGACTTGCGACAGACTGGACAACCTCATATTACCAGAAACAGATGGAGGAAGTAAAAAGGAATTAAATGACAAAAAAAATTATTGCAGAAATTTTGAAGAACAATCATAAGATGAAGCTATTAGCATCTCTCCCCCATGTACATAATGGAGACTTACTTTTTAAACGGCAACTGTGGTAATAAAACTTGTTGTGTCTTAACAGTCAATTCTGGAAAATCGTGCTTTTTCATATATGAGAAAATCATAGCCAAGAAAGGAGCTAATGATGTTAGCTGTATACATAATTCTCTTGGAAATTTTGTATCATTAACAATGATAAAATTATACATATATTTTGATCACTACATCTCACAAAAAAACCAAACCATGGCTCAGTATCTGTACACTCTTGCAAATACTAATAAATTTGCTAAACGATAAATCTTCAAACAGATGGCGAGCAGAGCAGCGAGAGCACGCAAAAAGAACGACAGCTGCAGCACTCATGTTTTAAAAAATTTAAACAAAGATGTTTAGTTTTAAAATTTGCCAACGCCAAAGCCAAACCAATACAGCACACCAAGATGATGCAAATATTAAAAGAAGCAGGAATTAACAACCAAGATCTAAAAAAAATTAAAAATCTCTACTGGAATCAGATAGCAAATCTCAGTGTTGAAGGTGAACACACTGACTATGTGAAAATCATGCGTGGAGTGAGGCAAGGCTGTTTTTTGTCTTTTATAATCTTCAATCTGTACTCTGAAAAAGTATTTATCGACGCTTTGCACAAAACTGAAAAAGGTATTCTACTAAATGGTTACCGGCTAAACAACATCATATATGCAGATGACACCATAGTATTTGCGGAGAACAACTTAGAAGACCTACAAGTTCTTATGAACAAAATCACGTATTACAGTCAACAATATTTACTCAATATAAATAATAAGAAGACAAATCTTACGATAATTAGCAAGAAAAGGATAACAGAAGGTCAACTCTACCTCAACCAATCTAGAAAGAGTGACGCACTACAACTAATTCGGCACTATAATAAATGAAGAATGGACCAAAAACCAGAAGATTAGAGCACGCATCGGAAAATCTAGATCCACCTTCAATCGGATGGGGGCCTTCTTCAAGGGTCACAACCTCTCTCTTGATACAAAAGTAAGAATGCTGCAATGCTACGTCTTCTCTGTCCTTTTTTATGGTGTTGAATCCGTGGACCTTGAACGAAGATATGTGCACAAAACTGGAAGCATTTGAGATGTAGCTATATCGAAGAATACTTAAGATCCCGTGATTTGACCGAGTCAAAAATGAGGAGGGCCTCAGAAGAATGAATAAGAACCGAGAACTACTGACCACCATCAAATCTCGAAAGTTACAGTTCTTCGGACATATTATGCGAAATGAATCCAGGTATGCTCTCCTTCAAGCCATCCCCCAACGAAAAAAATTTGGAAAACGAGGTCCAGGAAGAAGAAGAACATCTTGGTTAAAGAACCTCAGAATCTGGTTCAATACAACATATGTGCAGCTTTTCCGCGCTGCTGCAGATAAGATAAAGATTGCCATGATGATCGCCAACATTCGTAACGGATAAGCTCATCAAGAAGAAGAAAAATCTCATCCGATTCTTCATCTGACAGAATTTCTTGCCAATATTTTTGAAGTCTTTGTTACTCTTTCTCGTACGACTGCATTGTACTGTACACTATTGTACTATACTGACAAAAAAAAAAACGCAAGCCACGGCGACGGCGCTTAAGCTTGTTAGATTTGCCGATACGTTATCAACAGGAATAGACAAGTCAAGGCGTGATGCCACGTTGGACTCTTATAGGCAGTTTGTGATAAAAATCTTGCTGGTGGCCGCGAAACTTCAACGTGGACTCACATTTTGAAAAATGAATTTTAATCAAAATGCACATTTTAGAGTGTTAGGTTTTGATTTGAAAAGTAAAAAAAGTAATAGAAATACTTAACCTGTTAATGTACTACATATTTATTATTGTATTGTTTAAGCTTTTAAATTTTCTTATGATATATCAATTGTAGCGAAGTAAAACAGAATTTCCTATTAATTAAGCCAAGAAAATTCACATAAACTCAAACGATTTCAACAAAAGATGTTGTTAAAAAATGACCAGACCCTCCTTACCCTCCCCGACTGTCCCTTCCGAAACGTCGAAAATTGCACTTCAAAGAAAACGCACATATAATAACAGATGAAGAAAAAATAAGAGAAGGATGCTAAATAAGAATAAAAACTAGTCAATAAAAATTATGTTCTTCATATTATTTAAATGTTTTGGATAACTGTGTGCGTATTTGGTTTTTATTTTCTGCTTTAATTTGTTTAAATTATATAAATTAAAAAAGTATTATTTCTAATAGATACAACCATGTACATTTTGATAAAAGGAGGTTTGAGTCACTAAAAGCTTAGGAACCACTGTTCGAGACATTTAAAGTTGGAGAATTTTCGACATGGCCTCGATTCCAGAGACGCTTTTAAGTTCGACTTCAATATTCGTCGGCATTTTGGGTTAAAAATTAATAAAAACCGACAGAGATCGGTGACAAATTGAGGAAAAAACGACATTATCGTCTCCAGTGGAGCTCGTCGCGCTCGTTTGGAAGTAATCTTGGAAGTTTCTTGCCGTAATTCATTTAGTCGCCGCTCTTGCCGTTTACCTCTATCTTGATTTATCCGCAGTTTCGATCCTTCCTAATTAAATGAGGGAGAATATCATCGATATCGCGAGTAAATTTCAATGAGATCTTTCATTAAGATATATGCAGATTGAATACCAAAAACGATATTATTATAAATGATGAGGATCCTTTTGGTATCAGTTGGGGAAGCGTCACAATAAACAATTGTTGTTCAAAAGGAAATTGATATCTTTTTTATGTAACAGTTTTCTTGTTACACTAAGTTTTAAAATCATGAATGTGTTGCTTGTGTGAGTCCATTTCAAATAGGCAAAAGAAATAAATAAGACTTACTCACAAGCAATTTAATTTTACTACCCAAAACGACCGGTTTCGCTTTATAAAATTTGCAAAGCATCTTCAGGTCAAACGGTACAGAGTAAATTAAATGCTAAAATTATAAAAAGCCCATATTATTGTGTTGTCTTATAAAAATATAGATAAAAAAAGTTATAGTAATTATGCCAATATTACATGTCTGTTTTTATTAATAAGCATTAATTTGATTTAGCAGACAAAGTAAAAACCGACAAATTGTTAAAAGATAATCTATTGAATTGTAATAAATTAGAAATAGACAAAATAATACTTAAATGCCGCAACAAGAATTTTTATATAATGATTCGAGATACATAGTTCAAACTATCCTGTATTGCTGATAATGGGGGATCTTCGGTCAATGTTGTAACTGTCTGACAATTAACGAGGAAGTTTCTTGAGGGGAGAGATGTTAACAGATGATATAGGAGTAAGGTATATGTGATTGTTTGTTAAATGAAAGAGTGATGTTTTATATTATTTAAATTATAAAAGTTATTTATATTTATTCAGGAGATATATTTTAGAAATGTATGTTAAATTATTGAAATTTTTTATAGAAAGAGGACAGTTATATGACAATGAATGAAAGTAGTTGTGCTATTTTGTGGGTGTGCAATTTTTTTGACTTGTAATTATCAGATTTTGGATTAATACATTTAATTTCTATTTAGGCAGAGAATTGTGATGTCAAATGTTAAAATTATAAAATTAAAACACAATTAGGGACAAACAGAACACAATTTAAAGGACAAAACAGATATAAAACTTTTAAAAAAGGAGGCTTATTGGCACTACAGTACTTGGTAGGAGAGGAACTGGTAAAAATTGAGATTTTTTGTTGTCCACTAGTATTTTAAGAGGTAAATTTGACAAGCTAATGTAGGTTAAAGTGCGTCTTTATAATGTAGGTAAAGTATTTTTTTAATGAAAAATTTTTCCGATTTATTTGCCATTCATGTTTGAAAAAATAGACTGTTGCATTCATCTAAAGGTGGCCTGTCTCAGCTTTCGTGGAACGTGTAACCAAATAAGCACCTATAGATCAACTGAGAACACACCAAGTCTTCGTATTCTTATAATTTTACTTACTGCAGATTGTGTCTTGCAGTTTCATATAGTCCGTTATTATCCTTTTTTCTCTCGCATTATTTCTCTGTTTGTTTTCCACCAAATAATATGCGTAATATTTTCCATTTTAATCTTTTTAGTTTCCTTTCAGACGTGTTATGTATAACCCAGATCTCTGCTCCGTATAAAACAATTGGTCTCACTTCTGTTTTGTATATTTATTTTTTACTTTCTATTCACATATTCCTTATGGGTTACAGAGTTCTTGTAGCTCTTTGGTTCGTGCTCTATATAATATTTTAGACAAATATGACGAATTCATCCTTCACTACATAGACGATCTTCTACTGTCGAAAGATGAACATTCACACTTAAAACATATTGAGATATTATTAAAAGAATTAGATCAAGCTGGTTTCAAAACTAATATAAATAATTGTCAATTTTTTCAAGATAGTATCACTTTCCTGGTGTACAAAATAGATAATTTGGGAGTTTCAATGGAAGAAGAAAGAGTAGAAAGAATAAAGGAATATCCATTTCCCAAAAACATTAAAAATTTGCGTGGTTTTCTTGTTTTGATAAACTATTTTAAACGACTGTACCTGATTTAAGCCAGAAAATAGTTGCTTTAAATCATTTGCTAAAGAAGGGAATAAAATAGTATTGGGTTATGAGAACAGCAATCTGCTTTTGAAAACATAAAAAATCAGATTTTTCAAAATCTAAAAGTATACCATCCCAATTATAAGTTGTCATTTATTTTACAAACAGATGCATCTATGCATAAATTATCGGGAGTATAATTGCAATAATAGAATGAATTCGAAGTGCCAATCAGTTTTGTCCCATTTGACTCGATCGTATGAGCAAGGTTATATTGTGGGGGAACTGGAATTTGCTAGTATTGTATTTTGTGTTAACAAATTACATTTTTATCTATTAGGCGGTAAATTCTTTATAGAGACAGATCATTTATCATTAATTAATGTTATGAATAATCGTTTGTTAAATAACCGCATACATAGGAGAGCTTTGTTACTCTAAGAGTATGATTTCGAAATAAGATTTATCTCAGGAAAACTTAATGTAGTAGCTGATACACTGTCACGAGATAATGAAGCTAGACATGATGGGAGAAACAAAATTTACATTGGGGGTAACATCATGAATGAGTTGGAAGGATTATGTTCAGTAGACACAATAAGAAAAGACCAATTGACTTTGATGGAATGTGACAAACAACGAGCGACAATAGTAAACAGTTTTTATATAAAAGGATAAAACAACAGGAATGCTATGTAATTTCACAGAATTTGGCACATGAAATTTGATTAAATTTACAATAAGGAACATGCAAGAAGTAGGAAAATTAGGTTGATTACATTAGTAGACATGACAAAACAATCATTAAAAATATAACCAAACAGTGTGACATAATGTCAAAGAAGTAAGCATAGAAATATTATTAATTTTAACAAACATATTTTTTCTAAATTCATAAAATTATACCCAACCAATAGAACTAATGTTAAAATAATAAAATCAGCATTTTCAGATTATATAGGTAAACCCAAAATAAGTATCGCAGACAATGCTACTTATTTTGAGAGTCTTAGATTCAAAAGTTTGTCAACGTAATCATATTAATCTTCAATTTACTACTAATAGGCATCCTCAATAAAACCCATCAGAGAGATATATACAAGAAATAATTAAATTTTCGAGAATCTATGCTCAAGATCATACATATTGGGCATAAAATTTACCAATTCATATGTATTTAAATTATAATATACCTCATTTAAACGAGAATTTAATTCTCTATTTAACATTACATTTTCAACATCAAGTACATTGCGGATGACTTCTGGAGTAATTAGACTCATTTCATGCCTAATTCTATGTTTCAAGTCCTGAAGGTTTTGGGGTCTATTGACATAAACTTTTAATTTTATGTAACCCCACAGGAAAAAGTCTAGAGGTGTTAGATCTGGCGACCTTGCTGGCCACTCTATAAAACCTCGTCTTTCGATCCACCTCCTGGGAAAGCAATTATTTAAAAATTGACGTACTTTACGTGCGTAATGCGAAGGGCTCCATCTTGTTGGAACCAGATATTTTCACTAGGTAAATTTGAATTATTGGCCTTTCGATACATGTTAGCAAGGACAGGTATAAGTTGATTTCTCAAAAAAGTTAAATAACGTTCGCCTGTTAGATGTTCTTCAAAAAAAGGGGGCCAATGATTCTGTCATTAATGATCCCTGCCCATACATTTACTTTCTGAGGATATTGCGTGTGTGCCTTAGTCATCCAATGTGGGTTTTCTTGACTTCAATATCTGTAATTTTGAAGATTCACTGTACCATGTATAAAAAATGTTGCTTTATCGGAAAAAAGGATTTGATTGCTGAAATGTGGATTACGGATACATAATTCCTGAACAATTTCTAAAAATAGAAGCCGGCGATCGGGATCGTCGTCTTTTAATTCCTGATGCAGGTGAATTTTGTACGGATGGTATTTTTATTTTTTTTAAATACGTAATACCGATTGTTGGGTGACTCCAGGATATTCACCCATTTGTGTTGAACTACTGTGAGGATTGTCATGTACATTTAATAAAATATCAAGTTTTCCATTGTCTTCAATTTTAGGAAGCCCAGCGTTTGAAATATGTTTAACGTGCCCAGTTTCTTCAAATTTTCGGACTATTTTACTTACTGTTGATTGGCTGATGGGTCTGTCTGGATATTTTGCGTTGAATAAATTGCATACCTCGTTCTGTGTTCCTTTGCTATCTCCGCATCCGCTAAGAATTAATATTTCTATGCGTTGTGTTTCATTTAGGTGAGCCATAATTTAGTATTCAAAAGCAAAAATTACAATTGACAACTGATGATAATTCACAAAATCAAAACATTTACGTCAATAAATATTACAGTAACTATGCCACTATCACTTGCTTGAATTAACATTTGACAAAAAGTTTCAGTGTTTATGAGATAACTTTTTGTGTCCATTATTATTTTTACTTATTTTTGCTTTTTTAAGTATTCATACTTCAGAAAGTCATGGCAGGAACCGATGGACGGCATTTCGAACATTTAATTTAAGATAATTGTTATGCACAATTTGGTTACTTTAAAGTACATTATGAAATAAATCATTAGTTGTAATTTAGTTGAATTTAAATTAAAAAAAGTTGTTTTTGTACCCTTTAAAAAATATTTTAGTTAAAAATGTAATGTCGTTAAATAGAGTATTAAATTCTCCTTCAAATGAGGTGTCGCATTATACCAATTTCTATTTAAAAAAATTAACGGTTAGGTTACTACACCCACACCGGTGACATCATCCCTACTTCATATACGTTATAAGATGGGCATTTTATAACAAAAATCGACCTGTTTCGGGATTTCCCTTAAAACTCGACGGTTCTCGAAATAATCATAATATTCCATAATTTAGCCCTTCACTGGATAATAATATATTATAAATAGATATACGGGGTGTTTCAAAAAGGTATGTCATAAAATTAAATCACGCTTTCCGGGGACAAAAATAAATTGATTGCATCCAACTTACCTTAGTACAAAAGTGTACACAAAAAAAGTTACAGCCCTTTGAAGTTACAAAATAAAAACTATTTTTTTGCATTATCTCCTAAACTACTTGACATTTTGTAATAAAAATGGACACGGTACTTTCTTGTTCTGAAAGCATTTTTCATATAAAAGAAACAACAAAATCTAAGCGCACAGAAAAATTTTAAGGGAAGTGTGCAGTCCTAAATTTTCCAAACTTTTGAGTACGTTCAAATCAAATGGATTTTGTGGCATTATTAGTTTAACACATTATTTTTAAAACTTTTTTGCCTCTTATCACTTTTTTCAAAAAATAGTTTTTATTGATTTACGGTCCTTTTCATTAAAATTTAAAAAATTACGTGCAACTAAATAAATGGCTTAACTGAATTAACAAGTACAAAAAATGTCTATAACCTCTACAAATATGATATTACAATAAATGTTCAAAATGACCCCCATTTTCTTCTATACACTTTCGGCGTCGTTTTAATAATTTTGTCTTGTAAGGTTTTTGCCTTCATACAACGTTCCTTAGTAACTTTTTGTATTACCTTTCAAGATTACTAAACCTTGTGTTTTTCCCTACTTTTTTTTAAGGGTAAGAAGGAACGCTAACACAAATATTCATTTTAGCCTACTGAAGGAGTTATTCAGGAGTCAAGGGGAAAAGTTCATTATTTTGTTTTTTGGGTTTATTTTACGAAAAAGGGTTAAGTTATTCACTAGGCGGATTATACACGTGATCCCCAGGGATGATTTTCGTTATTTTTAGCTGTTCCTTCAGATGTCCAGGTCTCTACCAGTCTATTCCCGGACAACTTCAGGAAATCAGCCGGAAGGACCTCCCTCATTGATTAGAGTGTGGACTACTGTCAATTTGTATTAAGTTTTTATTCATCAATTTTAATAAATTTCTATATTTTTTTTTATCGGTAAATCATATTATTTTTTATAATAATAAAGACCCGTCATTTTTTTAAGTAATATTGAATAATCTTTAAGGACTAATTGTCGACTACAGGTTTAGGTTTTAAATCCTCCCTGTTTACTCTACTGTACGAGTAATTGTACTGTACTGTACGATTAGTAATTTTCTTACTTATATTTATTACTAGTAAGTTCCTTAAATTGTATTAGGTCCTACCTTTCAGTAATTTAAATTCAGAGATAATTAGAGATAAATTGTGTATAATTAGAGAATTTTTTTCTGTATATAACTAGTTTAACTGTACATAAGTGGTGGTGGGTAGTATAAAAGAATTAAGATAGACTGTATATATTTAATTAGGTATTAAATTGATTGTTAAGAATAAATATGTCAAATAATATCTGTTCCTTTTTTCATTTCAGCAAAAAGTTTATACAGCATTACAAGATACCTTGGAAGGTATATGTTAATACTTTCCTGGCGCTCACTGATACCTTAGAGCAACTTTCATATTCTATTACTTACATTTAGGTACATCTATTCATATATTTTTTTGATTAACTTGTCATCTATTTTCTTATTCTACAGTCTCTGTAGAGCATACGAGGGTGGATTGATATAAAACTAGCCTTTGAAAGAAAAAACAAGTTTTTTGAAATTAAATCGATTTATTTCTCAACATAGTCCCTTTAACTCGATACACTTAGTAAGACAATGATCAAATTTTTTTATCCCATCCGAATAGTACTTTTGCTCGAGCTCTTCAAAATAGGCCGAAGTTTCAGCGACGACTTCATCATTTGTTGCGAAACGGCGTCCTCCGAGCCATTTTTTAGGTTTGGAAACAGGAAAAAATCGCTGGCGGTAAGATCTGGGGAATACGGTGGATGTTCGACCAATTCATAGCCCAATTCGTGTAATTTTGTCATGGCGACGGCCGATCGGCTAGCCGGTGCATTGTCTTGGTAAAAGAGCACTTTTTTGCTTTCCAAACCGGGCGTTTTCGACGAAATTCGGCGTCTAATCGATCCAATAATGCTGCGTACCACTCACTTGATGTAGTAGTACTCAAATGATGCCCTTAGCATCCCAGAAAACAGTCGCCATCACTCTTTGCCTTCTTCGCCGGCGCTTCGCCCCGTTTGCGCCACTGTTACGACTGTTCTTTGGTATCTGTTGTGTAATAATGCACAAAGGTTTCATCAATGGTGATAAATCGGCGAAAAAAATCCTTCGGTATACGCCGTATCATCGCCAAAAGCGTCTCAGAAGGGGTCATACGTTTTTGCATTTGATCGATTGTCAGAAAACGCGGCACCCATCGCGCGGATAGCTTTGTCATGTCCAAATGATGGTAATGATGTTGTATACGCGTTCTTAGGAAATGTTTAGGACCTCTATTAACTCACGGAGCTTAATTCGACGATCTGCCATAATCATGTCATGAACTTTGTTGATTATTTGCGGCGTGGTGACTTCATTTGGCCTCCCGGGACACTCATCATCAAAACACTCGTACGACCACGAACAAATTTAGCTTTCCAAAATTTAACTGTTGCTAACGATGCTGCAACCTCACCATAAACTTCGTCCAGGTCGGCATTGATTTGCACGTTCGTTTTATCCTTTTTGTGGAGGAACTTAATCACCGAACGATACTCGACTTTTCCCTTCTTCTTTATGTGCCGTCTTCTACCGAAGGTTGGCGACCATCAAACGATAGGTTTTTCAGCCAGAATTTCTTCTTTCTGCCCAAACTTCTTCTACCTTCAATCTTGCCTTCCACGATAAGCTGTAGCAGACTGTACTTATCAATATAGAACACATGGCCCAGGTATAACGCTTTCCTCCTTTTAACAGTTGTTAACAATTTCACCTCTTTACCCATTCGTCTTAATACCTCGGTGTTGGTCACTCTGTCTGTCCAAGGTATTTTCAGTATGCGTCGATACAGCCACATTTCTAGAGCCGCTAACTTCTTTATAGTTGCTGCTGTTAACGTCCACCCTTCAACTCCGTAAGGTAGCGTAGAGAGTATGTAGCATTTCGTGGCGCGCCATCGGAGGTTAACGCTTAGGTGGTGATTGCTTAAGAGCTTTCTCATTTTGATGAATTTCGATCTTGCTATTTCAATTCGGATCTTAATCTCTATGTCTGGGTCCCACTTATCATTTACTGTATATCCCAGATATTTAAATTGGTGTAGTCTTTCAATACGTTCGGCTTCAATATTCAGGTCGATATATTGAATGTTCTCTTTACTGATCACCATAAATTTAGTTTTCTTTCTATTAATCTTCAGTCCAAATTGGTTGCCAGTTGTATTTACTCTATTTAGCATCATCTGTAAATCTCCATTTCTCGACTTTTTCCATTTCTCCGAAAACACAAAATTTGCTTGCTTTTCACGGCTGTAAAAACCAAACTAATTGCTTTTAAAACATTAAATTTTGACAGACGTCATGTCATAAATGGCAAATGTCAACACTGAAACCAATTCGGTATCAAGTAGCGCCATGTATCAAAGGCTAGTTTGATATCAATCTATCCTCGTACAAATTGGCCGAATCTTTTTTTAAGTGTTATGTAGTCACTCTCCGACACAGTCCGCTAGTCACCCTTCAATTTAGTTATGTTTTTATTTTACAATTTGGTTACAATTTTTCTACATTTTAATTTTGTTATATTTTAAATTCATATTTTACATTTTCCTATGTTTATTTTACTGATCTAATCCCTTTCTTTGTGAGGATTAGTAGTTTATTTAGTGTATCAAGGTACATTTTATAGTTGACCCTTAATGGTGCACGAAGACAACCTTCCTTAATTCATTTGTTTTTTGTTACATTGTGCTTTATTGTAATTTTTTTCAATGGCCCTAAATATTTTTTGTTTTAATGACTTAGCAATATCAGAACTTGGACGAGTATACATAAATGTTCAATAATTACTATAGTTTATTTTTATGAACGAGAGACTCCATGGACGTGCTCAAGATTATTTGAAAAATTACTTTGAATAATTGTAAAAAATAAATGAATTATTTCAGTGTTATAAAGTGTTATGTGTATGTAAACAAAAGTGACCTCTTTTATCACACACTATATTAGAACTGACTGGCCTACATTAAAAAGGGTTTTAAAAAATTCACATTTTTTTTTAATTTTTAAAAATTACAAAAGAAAAAAAGAGTTTTTAAAACCGTCTAAGGTATATTAAATAGATGAATAAAAATATTAATATAAAACTTACAGCTACTTGTTACAAACCCAAATCAGATTCAGAAGATGAACTTTCAGAACCAAGATTTATGGTTCGATCATTTTATCAGTAATATTGTCCAGCTTCCACATTTTTTCCTCTTCTTTAATAGTGTGATTTACTGCCTTTTCCCAGTTTTCAGGTTTTACATTATTTACGGCCTCCAAAAACAACTGTTTAACATCATGAATTTTAAAAGTGGTATTTTTTCTTGAAACTTCACTCTTTATCTGTGCCCATACCAGTTCAATCGGGTTTAATTCACAATGATATGGTGGGGATCTAAGTACTGTCATTCCACGATTTTTATGAAGGGCACACAACGAATAAAGTTCCTTTCTTATAGATCCGGGATGGTACGTAATATTTTTTGAACTCAGCCAATTCTGCAAGTCTTTTTTTAACCACTTGGTTGTGGGCAGTCCTTCTATAAGTCTGGAGTGATAACTTGCATTATCCATTACTATTATACAGTTCTTAGGAAGAAGATCTATCATTTGTTCGAACCATTCTTGAAAGACATCAGCGTTCATGTCTTCATGGTAGTCACCGGTACGAGTTGATTCAAAAGTTAATAAACCACCTTCAACAAAACCGTCTGAACTGCCAATGTGTACTATTATCAGCCTGCGTCCCTTTCCTGATGGTGGGTTTAAACCAGTAGATAAGTTATTTACAAAAGCGTGCCTTTGACTTGTAACAGTTTCATCCTGCCAAAATTTATTTGGTGTATGACCCTCGTTGATCCATGTTTCATCAAGATAAAATATTTTTCTTTTTTGGTTTCTCATTTCCTTTATGGTTCTTAGAAAATGTCTTCTCCATATGACAATATCGCTTCTTTCTAATAAAATAGACTTTCTGGGATTCTTTTTCCAGCGGAAGCCTATTTCTTTTAAAAGTTTCCATAACGTACTTTGACTCATTTCTGGGTAATCCTTATCATCTCGAACTGAGACAAGAACTTTATCCAATGTTGGAAATTCTTGTCTAAAGAAGAATTCATGCACTTTCCGTCGAAGTCCTTCTTTAAAATGATATTCTATTTGAAATTTTGGTTTCCCTGGAGCATTACGTGGCATTTGAAAACTACCACATTTCTCTTCTTTAATAGCTCTGTAAATCGTAGATTTCCCAACACCAAGTGTACTGCTAACTAACTCAACGGTCTCATCAACACTTTCACATAAACGTTTGTCTGTAAATGATTTAAAACAATTAAATATTAATGTTTTTTCTTTAACTGTTAGAGGACCAATTTTTCGGCGTTTACACGGCACTTCCAAATTTTCCATAACACTAGTATACACAATAAACTGCACCTTGCAACTGAAGTACCTACTTTTAGTGAACTGTTAAGAATTTTGAATACGCCACTTGGACCTTCCTATATACAAAATGGAAAAACCCACTATCACGTTTTCTGTGGAATAAGTTTAGAAGGTAATTATCTAGTCAATTACTGTCGTAGATTCCTGGAACTAAAGAATTAAATGTTTGATTGTTGAAACCCTTACTTCGTGGAATGCACTCATTTCAGATAAAATAAAACGTTTTATTTTATCTAAAGAATTAAACTTTATTTTGCAAATAGGCAAAGAATTAAACTTTATTTTGCAAATAGATAAAATAAAACGTTTTATTTTATCTAAATAATTAAACTTTATTTTGCAAATAGGTAGGTACTTATTAAACTTTTATTGGCTATATATAACCAATAAAATAAACATCTTACATTTCTTGCAAATTCATTAGTACCTGTTAACCTCCATCGCTCCGACACTGGCAACCTTATTTAGGGATTAGTAAGCCTCACAACTATTGTATTCTATTCTGCTCCAACCTTTATACCTGGTGGTCATACTCAATTTAAAATTGTTTTCCTATATACTTCTGTAAACTTGTTGACAAATATCTGTTTTTCATTGAGTCACCCGTATCAACAGTTTAGGGATTTGCATACATAATTTATTGTTTTATTACTCCCTCATACATAAAAATACACTATAAGAGTTGAACAGAATAGAGAACATTTTGATGTAGTGATCGCAAAACTCTAGTAATGAAGTGCACCAAACAAAGAAGAAGACTTCAAAAAAATATTTTCCATATTTGTTTTTATTCATGTAACAATTGTCTTATATTAGAAACATACAGATTAAATTCATTATATGTTAATTCTTGATTTCATCCATAACTGAAGTCTCCATAATTAAATTATTATCGAGTGTACTTAAAGATTAACAACTATTCGCATAGTATCAATATTGAATATAATTATTGCGATATATTATGAACACATCAGTAATAGTAAATTCTACAGCAGAGATAATGTGGAAATGAAAGATTTTCAGAATTTCGCAACAAACAGGTGTTCGTGACAATTTAATAACGGCAATTGCAGTCTCTAACTCCTAATTATTAACTGATTCAAAGGGCACCCTTCTGTACTGAACAAGCAATATATTTTGACTACAAATCAACAAATCCCTAACCCACTTAAGAATTGAATAGTAATTTATTAGTAGATACATTTTGCTTTCTATTTATTAAATTATTATATACCGTTTCGTATGTTTGGTGAAACAGAAGTTGATTCTACCCTTATAGTACATTTGAAAATTATTGACAGCACAAATTTTATAGCAAAGTTCTAAATACATGGTTGGTCAATGCAGATTGAATATTAAAACATATTTAAAATTAGATATTATTGTGTTCCGAAATAAATTTCACATTTATCTTACAGATAAGTAACCGCAACATAATTTGTCACTATCGCTGTCATCTTCAGTAGAATCGTCATCATCTAGTGATTTAATTATTGGTTTAATATGTGTGGTTATTGTTCTGCAATGATCTTTCGTTTTTATATCATGTGAAAAACAATTTTGCCACAGTGTTGGGGTAATCTTTTTTATTTCTTCTACAACATGTGATACCGATTGGCTACTAAATTTGAGACAGCAGTTGTTTCGCCTTAAGTTGATTCCAGATTAATTTAATAGGGTTGAAAACACAGTAATAAGAAGGTAATCGTAATATAATATGACCATCACGTTTGGCTAATTCGTCTATAACAAACTGTTTCTTAAATACTTTTGCGTGAAGAACTTCCAACATTTCGTTTTTTGTATATGTTTCTTCAAAGTACAAATCATTTTCAAAGAAAAAATCCGATATTTGTTTTTTCGTCGAGCCTACACTGGAGATTTAATTTGTTCGTTGTGTGTTTTTTTCTTTTCAAACCATTCCTTAAATGGTTTTTTGCCGATAGTAAAAAACTTTCTCCTCCAAGCCAGCTATTTTTAGATCCAATGTTCAAAATAATTATTCGCTGACCTCTATTAATTGGACAATTGGGTGCACACTTAATAGAGTCATCTGTCCAACCTTTTTGAACAGTATCGTGGGTATCGAACCATGTTTCATCCAGATAAAATATCGGTCTTCCTTCATCCCTTAATTTAGATATAGCATCCAAGTATTCGTTTCTCCAGTTAATAAGTCGAGGGGAATCCATTATTGATGATCGCTTATTAATTTTCTTGTATCGAAAAAAAAAAAAATGTGATTAAAAAATCTTGATAAAGTTAAAGGCGAATACGTAATAGAATAGTCTTTAACAAATTGATCGTAGATCATAATAAGCGTTGGAACTAGGTTTTTTGAATAGAAATGATAAACTGCTTTTCTAATTACCTCAGCGTCTTTTTCATTTACTGCTTTATATGTAGAAAAGTCACTCCGCTTTTTACGAGGTTGAATTCTGTCTCTAACAATTTTCCACACTGTTGTATATGGCATCCTTGTCAATCGAGATGTTGTCTTGATGAGAAACTTACCGTCGTCTGGATTTGGATTATCTTCTTTTACTGTTTGATAAATATTCCTAATAATTTCTTTGGCATCGTCAGATAAATGCAAACGTGTTTGACACTTAGCACTAGCTTCAACGATTCCTGACATTTTACTTCAATAGTCGTGACTTAACCACCACCGATCTAAATGCAAGAAAATAACTGCCTGAATGTGCAAATGTCAAACTCAAATATGTTTGGCCCTTTTCATAATGTTTCATAAATTATGTTTTCTAGATAAATAAATGATACCTAATTATACCTAAATACCTATTAGCACGAGAATTATAATGTGTAAAGCTATAGAATAATAATAAGAGGTATACTTTATCTTTAACTGATATACTTGCTCATTATGTTTCAATTGTCTTTTATTTAAAAATAGAAAGCTTCATTATCGGAAGTCCATTTTATTTAAAGTGAAATCAGATAATATTCTGAACATAAAAATTGTTTGTGATCGTTAATAATAATTGATTTCAAGCAACTTGCAGATGAGTAAATCAGATGAGTAAGCAAAGATGACTAATTGTTGTATAGCAAAAGTTTTTTTAATACGAAGCATTGTGTAAAAATTTTAATTTTAACAATTTATTTGCACTAATAGGTAACGAGTCAGTTATGTAAATAATATAAAGTCTGGTCCTAGCAAGCTGTTCCAAAACTATTGCTACCCGTCGCAAATACAATCGAGGGATTAGTAACATCAATATGTGTTGTTGATTATTATAATACTGTGGTCGACTGTGTCATCGCACCAGCCTCAGGCCAAATTTCTTATATCTTAAACCAAACTATAAAACAAATCAAAACTTTAGAAGAAATTATCGACATAGATAACACACTGCCAGTAATTTCATTGATTGTGTTAGAGCAAGAACAACTTTAGCCCCTATTAATTCTAAGGATCCTTCCTTCTGTGAAAAAGTAAACTGCCTAAAAGTATCAACCCCTCCATGAATTTGGTTTTGATTTTATGTATGTACTCTCGTCGTGAACCAGCCTTTTTCTCTTTATAAGGGATCATCATCTCGTCGATACTCTGGCGTTCTTCTTCTTCTTTAATACAGCAATTTTTTCTCACTATGTCTAAAACTGGGCGAATTCGGTATAACTGATCGTTGTTTATATCATCGTTATTAGCGAAGTAAATATACCGAGGAATTTTCTGATATTGTTTGACAGGCATTATATTTGATATTTTATCGTATCTGAAGTTTACACTCTAGTAGTCCAAGTTTGATGGCATAGCTACTATACCCATCAAAATCTGTATCTCTATGAAGTCACTTATCTCATCTTTAGTAACGCTTATCGACTTGCCTGTTTGCTGAACGGAATAAAGGTTTGTATTGTTGACAATCAACTTTAATAGATCGTATGAAAGAAACTTTTTAAAATATTCTAATGGTGACTTTAATTAAGCCACCACAGAAAAGTTATTTTCGGGAATGTCACCACAGGATATTGAAATTCTTCTTTCGTCCAGTGGTATTCAACCAAATTCTGTCATTTCGCGCGTTTACTTTGTAGTTTGCCTTAAGGTTGGTTAGTATTGTCGTTAATCTCTTGGTCCAGGTATCTGATGTTGTGATCGTGTTTTTAGAGGACTCAAAGCAGATTTAGGTATACTGTAAATAGATTTAGGCGTACTGTACGCACATTGATGTATTGATAGCTCTGGTTTGGAATGTTCAGTTTCGGATACTGAATCTGTATCTGATAATTTTTCAAAAATCTCTTGAACTTCGGAAGGTAAATTTTCGACTTCAGAACTTTTATCGGTTTCAGAACTTTGAGTTCTAGATGGTTTAGTGTAACTTTCATTTTCTTCATCGCTCGAATCATCCATATCAGATGAAGGTAGTGGAAGTAATGTCAAAATGTTTTCGGACCTTGATGATGTCATATTGGTATATAACCAAGGAAATATTATACTTATAAATGAATTAATTTTGAAACGTTTCATCAAAACAAATTTATATTTTACAATACTGAATATATGGCAAAATAAACTATAAGATACAAAACAAAAAAGTTCCATTAAGCTATATCTTTGGCAAAGTAGATTATAGGATACAGCTTAAAAAATGGGTCTGTATTATCACTTTTAATACAAGGCAAGGTAGACGGAAGAAGAGGGCCAGGTCGAAGAAGAACGTCATGGCTTAGAGACCTGAGTGATTGGTTTAACAGATCCTCTGCATCTCTTTTCCGAGCTGCTGTCAACAAAATTACTATAGCCAATTTGATAGCTAACGCTCGATAATCGAGTTCGGCACATGAAGAATTATCACTTTTGGATATTTGTATATAAATATTCATATATGTATAATCACAACACATCATCATACTATAACTTCACCTCCTGTATTAAAACAAAGTACTTATTTTTACAGTAATACTGAATAAAACTTACCAGCCTTTTTCTAATCGGCGTTCACTAAGCAACCATCTTATAAACATTTGTGACTAACTTCGGATGATCGCTACAGATGGCAGTACTATTAGCTTTCTGAGTTTAGTAGACCTATAGGCAACACAGTTAACAAACAATAGTGAGTAAATTATTTAAGGGATAGACAATTTGATTATTTGAAAATGACATCGCTTATAACATATAAATCCAAATTAAGGGTTAATTAAAGTGGTTATACTTATTCTAGGATAGCACTGATGATGAAATAGTTATTCTGAAAACGTTCTGTGATGTAGCCCAATAGGGCTTATATATTAATATACCTTTTATAAAGGAATTTTTTTTATTACAAATTTTTGTGATGCCTGAGATACAGCCAACTACAGGAATTTAGTTTCCTTGTAGAGTTTAAACTTTGTAAAAAAAAATCTAAAATAGGTGTGCACTAACATACATATTGTCAAGTTAAGGGTTAAAATGAATTATATTGACATAGTTTTTAAAAATATCCGTACCTTGGGAAAAAGCAGTGTATATTTTTAACTATTAATAGGCTAAATGTGTTTTAAAAGGTAAATGATAATATTGTTTACCCTATTGTAATTAATTGCGTAGAAGCGGAAGAATGCCTTCATACGAGTATTTAAAAATTTAAGCATATTACTGAAATAGCCCACACCAATACGAAAAAAAAAAAACGAAATACGGCAACTGTTTCAAAAAGTTGGCGAATATACTCATATTACATCCCATTATATTTATTTTTTATGAAGCTGTGTCGTATACATCAATTTGGTTAGTTGCATAAACAAGTCTGGCTTCTATCTACGTTTTTGTTGCTTCTTTTTCGAAACATATTTCATTTAGTAGCGAGAGAGAATTCGTGGCAAGGTCGGTTGTATATCAAAAAGAGGACACAGTTTTTTCCTTTTCTTTTTGCTTTAACCATAAACACGTTGTGTGCGCTTAGCGTAAATTTATAATTTTTAGAAGATGGAAAATAAGCTGAATTTCCGCAATATACCAGGGATTTCTAAGCAAGGTTGTATTAAAATTATAAATTAATGTACATGACAGCTTGAAGAACACAAAAAAATAGATAGTTCAGTAGTCGGTATAATATACATACACTACAGTGATGTTATATATACACTCTTCCAAGAAATTAACGCACCACTTGGACATATTAAAATATTTTATTAGCGTTAATAAAAATTTCCATTGTAATGTTATATTTTGCAAGTTCCTTGTATATGCTATTCGCACACTCTATATTCACTGACTGTGTTTTATCGCTATAGTTTTTTTTGCAAAAAAACAAAAAGAAGCAAAAAATGTACTAATTCTATAAATCTACTAATTTCCAAGTGTTCACGAATTTTACTCGGCTACTGTTTAATTGTTGATTTTTGTTAATTGTGTTTATTATGGAGCATCAATCACGTAATTTAACCCGAGATGAATGTGACCAAGCAGTAATACTGTCGGAAGAAGGTTGGAATTACCGAAGAATTGGTTATCGATTGAATGTGTCCGACAGATCCGTCTCACAATGATTTCCCAAAACAGGGGATCATACTCACAGACCAGGGCAAGGACGAAACCGGATAATTACCCCTATTCAAGATCGATTTTTAAGAATTTCTGCTCTTCGACAACGTTTTGTAACACATCGAAGTCTACAAATTCAGCTTCGAGACGTGCATGCTATACAAATTAGTACTGAAACTGTTCGCCAGCGACTTAGGGAATACAACTTAACACCTAGGATGGCTGCCCGAGGTCCTCTATTAACTGCAGAGCATCGAAGGGGGAGACTACATTTTGCCAGCGAACACGTTAATTGGTTAGAGGCTGACTGAAAACGAGTGCTATTTACTAATGAATCCCGATTTTGTTTGTAAAATAACGACAGACGTATTCGTGTGTTGCGACGACCCAACGAACGAGATGCTCAGTGTAACTTCTCACACACCACATTTTTTGGTGGATCCGTTATGGTGTGGGGTGGTATTTCTTTGACCGCACGTACGGACCTAGTGGTCCTACAAAACGGAACCGTTACAGCTGAAAGGTACATATTGGAGATCCTGGAACAACATGTAGTACCATTCGCTCCTTATATCGGTGAAAATTTTTTACTTATGCAAGATAATGCCAGACCTCACACTGCACAGATCGTCAGAAATTATCTAGAAGAGGTAGAAATTAACACTATGGAATGGCCAGCACATAGTCCAGATTTAAATTTGATTGAAAATCTCTGGGATATCCTTGGTAGGCGATTAAGAGCGACACCGATCCAACCAAACAACTTACAGGAAGTGGGAGAGAGGCTGATCCAGATTTGGAGAGAACTAGACCAAAATGAAATACGGCAATTAATTTTAAGCATGGGCCAACGATGTGAGGCTGTTATACGTAGTAGAGGTGGAAACACTCGTTCTTAAGACTTTTTTCGTATTTTAGTTTACTTTTCTTATCATTATTTTTTTAGAATTTTTCGTTTTATTTTTTTTTTTTCTCCTGTACTTCAACATTTTCTGATGATTAGACAAATTCTTATAATTACTAATAAAATGTAGAATAAATCTGGTGAAGTTTTATTTTTTGTTCTTTGCCTGTTTACAAATAAAATTGATTTATTGAAGCGGTGCGTTAATTTCTTGGAGAAGTGTATATAGTGATATATATATATATATATATATATATATATATATATATATATATATATATATATATAGCTATAGTGATATTATACACTACACTAACAAGAAGAATCATACTATATTTTCTATATTTTTAAAAATCAATTAATATGTTTAAAATTGACTAAAGTAATTTTATTATTTATTTATTATTTATGTTTTAACAACATTTTATTGTATTAAAATACTTTAATAAATTATTATGTTTGCTTTTAACGCCACCTGCTAACGTATTAACAAATCATACTTCGTTTACTTCTGACAGACCTGTCAAATCTAGACAAGATAATAAACTAATAATCTATATTAATAAAAATGAACCGCCCAAATGTTTTTACGGGCATTACTTTCAGCTGCCCGTACATCACGGGCAATTTCTGACGACTGCGCCCAATTAGATAATTCTTTTTTTGTTGTATGTATTATTATCAGGTTTAAATAAAGGAAATACCTTAAAAATAGTTTTCTTTTAAATCGCAATGTAACGATTTACGAATAATGATTATCAAAATAAATAGAGAGTTATTTTATATGTATTTTATGTCATCCTTTAACCCATTTTGATTCCACGACATTTTTTTTTTCGATAATACAAGATTTTTTTGAATGTCCTTGTTGGCTTTGGGTTAAATAGTAACAATTCATTGTTATTTGACATAAAAAAATTAAATTTTTTAGCAAAAAGTAGGTGTACTCATACGAGTGCAATGGGCTGATCGGAAGTTAAAAATATAAAACATTGTGTAAAAATGAAAATATTTTAAATAGGCAAAAGAAATAAATAAGACTTACTCACAATCAATTAAATGTTACTACCAAAACGACCGTTTTCGCTTTCTCCACTTTGCAAAGCATCTTCAGGTCAAATGGTACAAAGTAAATTAAATGCTGAAATTATAAAAAAGCCCATATTAGGGTGCTGTCTTATAAAGATATAGATCAAAAAAGTTATAGTAATTATGCCAGTATTAGCTGTCTGTGTTTATTAATATGCATAAAATTGATTTAGCAGACAATGTGAAAACCCACAAATTGGTAAGAGATAAACTGTTAAATTGTAATAAATTAGTAACAAACAAAATACTACTTACATTCCGGTACAAGAAGTTTTAGTTATTGATTTGTAATACATAGTTCAAACTATCCTGTATTGCTGATGTTGGGTGATCTTCGGTTAATGTTGTAACTGTCTGACAATTAACGAGGAAGTTTATTAAATAATTAAATTTAAATAATATAAAACATCACTTTCATTTAACAAACAATCATATATACCCTCCTCCTATTTCATTTGTTATCATCTCTCCCCTCAAGAAACTATAAAATATATAAAAATGATAAATAGTATTAAAATCACAAAATAACAAACACTTCAATGATTCAACAGAAATATAGAGGTTAGCTTATAATTACTGCGGCAAAAATTAGAAAGAACAGCGCCATCTAGGGTATAATTTGTGAAAATCTAGTAAAACACTTGCTAATAGAATTGGACATACACGTGTAGTACCACTTTTTTTTCCAGATGTGTCACTACTAGGCCATTTTTGCTGCTATACTTAGACGAGTACAGTGGAACCAAATGGGTTAATAAAAGCACCTTTATTTTTACATATGCGCATGTCAATTTGAACACAACTTTGGCAGTCTTTGCAATCCCATCACGACAAGAATGGTCATAAATTTCTTTATTTCTTCGATTTTTTTTCTATCCACTTATGAATTATAGCCTTTGGATCGTGACCCCCTTTATTCAACTTATGATGTGCATATAGATTGGTTTCTTGCACAATCCACTTAATAATATCAAAAAACTCATCTTTGATACCCGAGTCTTAAACATCGAATTTAATATTTTTCAAGTTCTGACCATCTACATTCTTCCATATCAATGTTGTGTTATGATCAATCCAATCGCAATGTCATAGTCTTCTAAAGAACTTTTATTATTTGGCAGTCGATATTGGGAAATAATATTTTCAATGGTATCGTCTACTGTTCTAGAGTTTTGTGTTGAAGGTAAATTTTGTAAATTACTTTGCATTTTTAGTGTTTTACTTAACAGTACACCTTTATTTAACGAAGAATTACTTATTTTGTCATCACTACCTAATCCAAATTTTCACCCAGAATACTGTCATTAGTGTGTTTATCTACAAAAACTTTTCACCAGCTTTTGCTCGTTTTCATATCACATATTGAGGACTGATAAGACACACGTTACTACCTCGCCCACCGATAACTAACTAATAAATAACAAGTAGTGCATACGTCTAGCGAATGTAACATATAAGATAAACAAATTACGACAGGTTTATTCTTGTCTTGTCTAGCCAGAAGTTATTTACGGTCATGAGATGCTGCATACATTTCACTCAATTAAAATAATTCTAAAATACAATAAAAATGTATAATTTTGTACTCAGACTGAAGAGTAACTATTTAAAATGCATAAACTAATACTGACTAATAATTAAGTATAATATATTAGCCTCGGCCATAGAAGTTCTTGATGAAAGAAATATAAATAAAAATAAATCGTTCCCACGGCAAAGAACTCATGGTTTTGTACAGAAGTGAGGGAAAAATGTAAAGGAAAGAAAAAAGCTTACCTGAAATACATATAATGTCAACCAAAACACAACAGGCATACCATAATTACAAGACAATTAGAAACGAAACACATGCAGTTGCAAAAAAAAATAAAAAATGATCACTGAGAACGCTTTTCGAAAGATATGGAACATGATTTTTACGGTCTGCAAAAGGAACTATGGCGCTTTATACGAGGTCAAATAACGGAGGTAAAGGAACTAATAGAACTAAAACACACAGAAAAGGATACGTGGATTGGTTACCTAAAAAAGCTCTATGCAGAGGAAAAACAAACTACGCTAGAACCGGAAACACCAGAGATTGCCAGAAATGAAAAACTTAATATAAATGTACAGGAAGTTCGGAAAATACTAAAGACGGGATACCAAACGAATTACTGAAATATTGTGGAGCAGCAATGACAGAACAATTAATAACATTAATTAATAAAATTATAATAAAACACAATAGATTACCGCAAGAATGGAGAACGAGCGAACTAATTCTACTATTCAAAAAAGGACCAGTATAAAGCCAGTGTAAGAGCAATAATGACATACGCCTCAGAAACAAGACCCGACGCAGCCACAACGCAAAGGCTACTGGAAACGGCAGAGATCAGTGTACTGAGAAGAATTACAGGAAATATGCTGAGAGATCGAAAGAGAAGTGAAGACATTAGAAGAAAATGTAATGTACAGTGTATAAATGAATGGACACAAAATAGAAAAAAAAATAGAATAACGACATAAGCAGAATGGAGGAGACCCGTGTTGTCAAAATAGCAAGAGATAAGTCACCAATCGGCGAAAGAAGTATCGAACGACCGCGCAAAAGATGGAGTGACAACCTTCCATAGAGGTATTAATCCGCTAATGAATAAGCAGAATTGCTTATAAAGAGGAAGAAGAAACTAATACTGTAAACGTATTTAATATTTTGGTCCACTTAATGTTTTTTTCCTATGCGTTGTGGCGTTTAACGTGTTAAACCCTGAAGAGATTAGACGAAATTAGCAATACGATACAGCTAAAACGCAATGACAAATTAAAGTATTCCTAGTAAAGCACTCGTACAAACAAACGAACGAGATAATTTTCCAATAATACTCAGTAGCAGACAGTGGCTGAGTGGCTGGACAACTAATCGCGCCTATTATGGCGCGCTACCTGTCAGGTGTGAACAAGGGAGTGAACTTGTCCATAGTCACGTACACCAGCTTTCCCCTTAGGATATGCACGCCCGACCACGAATATTTAAATGAATTTTTAGGCAGATTTATTAAATAAATACATTTATATTTGCTTCCTACATTTGTTTTTCCTTCATATCTTAAGCAGATTACTTTTCGCAAACAAATACTTTCTTCTTCCGCTTTTTGTTTGTTATTTCCAACATTATCGTATCTCCTTCTATATGAAGAGTATTGACAAGCAATATTTTACCTACCGTTACATTGTGAATAGCTTTGATAAGTATACTTGAATTTTAACTTTCTTCGAATTTTATTCATATACATTTTTGAACAGTTAGAATTAATATTTCCATTGTTATTGCTTCCAGAGTTACCCACAATTTACTCCAATTAACAGAGTAAAGTGCTTTTGTATAATACAAAAAGCAAAAGTTCATGGAAAGTTGAAATTCTCGAGCTGTTCCCATTATGTTTCTGGCTTTTATTATTTGTACTTTAATGCCCTATTCAAACATAAAGCTATTTAACCATCTTGAAACTAATATTTAGCAAAGACGTCAGCGGTAATATTTTTTTCATATTGTTTATTAAGAAACGAATTTTTATATTTCTATTGCTATTAATGGTAGTTTATATTATTTATTTTTAATTTATTAAGAGTACAAGCATAGAAAATAAATATTTTATAGACTACGTACACCAAAACCACCAATGAACGATGACGCTACCACGTATCCTTTCCGGTCACTTCTGTGAATCAGATAAATGTATTTGCTCATGGCAAAAGATATTGTTTGATCTTCAAGGCTTTTTGGTATTTTAACAAATAAAGAGGCCACCACTTCTTACAGGCTAGTACAATTTTATTTTTTACTTCTTTTAAGTACTTTTACTAAGTTGTTTGAACCCTTTTTGCGTTTTACATGATGGCCTTGTACTGGTCTGGCGAATAAATGCGATCATATTTTCGTACTGCTCTCTTAATAACTGCAAAGTTTCTACCGGATGGCAAAAAGGTATGTCTTCGTACCGGGTAATATTGATGTATTGATGCAAATTGACCGTTCAAAGTGAGTGCTGAAAGTACCCTCACTATAGTGTGGTTGAGGTTTTGGCCACCACATGCAACACTAAAAATGTGGAGTTCTGTAATTTCTGCAGGTATTTTATTTTAAATAAAATCTAATAGAAAAGAAATGACGTTATCTGGTCCTTTGTTTGCAACATCTTCGGTACATGTGTAGAATACTGCCCTGTCATTTTTAATATCATAAATATTAAATACATAGTACCATAACTTCCCCAGAAAAAACATTTCTTATACGGGCAAGCTGGGTAGCTGTAAGTTTTGTATATAGAAGAAAATTATTCCGATCACATTAGGTCTAGTTTTACTAAACTCTTTTCACTTCATTGAGCTTAGTATAAAATTTCTTTGTACGTCTTTTATGCACTACTAACTCTGCAGCAGCAGTGCATTTAGCATTATCATTTAATGTAGCGCATTTTAGCTTAGCTTAAAGGTCTTCGCAAGTTGAACATACGTCAACTTGTAGCTTGCCAAATCTATATCCGAAATTATCTTCAAAGTATTTTAGAAAAAACTCGTACTTTACTTCTTTTTTAAGATCAGGATGTTTTTGAACAAATATATCATACAATTTCAGTACAACTAGCTTAGCATCCACATAGGTTATAGGTTGCTTAATGTAATGGGTTAAATATTTAGGATATGACGATATGTTTATGTATTTTGGTAGTTATAGTGGATGGAATAGTATTAACACGATTGAAATGCTTGCCTCTCATATCAACAGGAGACATTTTTCCTTAGCTAAGAGATTTGTAAGTTAGATTGAAGCATAAATTTGATTTTGAAAACATCAAAGTTTTAAAAACAGAACAAAACAAAAAGAAGAGGGAGATATACGAATCAATAGAAATAAAAAGAAATACCAACGCAATAAATGACAAAAAAGATACACAAAACCTAAATAAAATATATTTCCACCTTTTTTTCCTTTATATGGTGTTATATTAAAATATAACACCATAAAAAGCTCTTAAAGTCATAACATATCTCCATTTTCCCTCTTTCGAAAACATCAATGATACGCTCATATAAAAATAATTATATACTAATGACAGTAAACCATGATATATCAGATATGAACTTTTATTTGTCAGTTCATTAATGTCTGTGTCCCGTTTTACGTTTTGGTAAGTCATATGTATACATTTTTTTGCAATAACTGTTTGTCTTATACATGTACATTTTAGAATCTTGACAAAGGCAAGGGTTTCCTGCCGAAACGTTGATTGCAATGGAAATTAAAATCTAGTTCCACATGTAATATATATTTTATTGAACCTAAACCCAAGAAATACTAAATTTATATTAAATATAGTACGGTTCAAGAAATCAAAAATAATATATATATATATATATATATATATATATATATATATATATATATATATATATATAAATATATATATATATATATGTATATATATACATATATAAATATATATATATATATATATATATATATATATAAATATATATATATATATATATATATATATATATATATATATATATATATATATATATATATATATGACAACAAAAATTATTTAGTGAAATGGGTCATTTGTGGAAATACTGATAAAATTACGATCTTGATATTTTGAACTATACAAACAGAATAAAATCTACTTGGTTCGCTTTGGAAAAGTTTATTCTACTCTGACCTTTTCGATTTCAATTTATTTCTCTTAGACTCACGAATTGCATTCTGACCGTTCCTTCTTTTGTAAATGCAACGATCCGTAAACAATGTTCCACTTTTCGACGGTGCTGTGTAAAATTAATTTCGTGTAAGAAATGTGGTGTTCATGAGAATTCTATCTATTCGTAGAGTCCAAAATGTAACAAGGTCACGCTACGCCAGTGACAAATTGAGGTAAAACGAGATGCTGTTAGCAGAATATTCAAGTTGTTTTTCGGTAAATCTGTGTTATTTCTTTTCTTTGTTTATGCAATCACTTCTTTTGTCGGAAAACCACTTGTGTACTGCTAAACACCAAACTCAAAAATATTTATGTTGATGTTTTTTTATATGCATATATTTATTATTAAAAATAAATCGCCGAAATGTTTGTACGGGCATCATTTCAGAACGACTGTACCAAATTAGATAATTTTTTTTTTATTGTGTTTGTTATTATCAGGAGAAGATCTGTGCTTTTCAAAAACAGCTTTTCTGTCATTTTAAATCGTAATTCGCAATATAACTAATAGATGACGCCATACCGTGACTAACAAAGGATGGTATGATTAACAAAATAAATAGAGAGTTATTGAAGAAGCACACACTCACGCAGTGATCAACCCTGTCCCTAGGAACATGTGTATACCATTGTAAGAGTGGAATCCACATGTCCGAAGATCAAACTGGTTACACTTCGCTAATCGAAGTGGTACCTATCTGACCCCCAGGCTTTTCCTCCACCCCTCCTCATCGTGTGACTTACGTGAGGAGGCTTATGATCTGATCGTTACTTAAGGTGCCCTGGGTAATGGGATACCCTCTGTTTTTATTGACTGTGGTTATGCCACCTAACTGTAGGGGTAGCCACATGTAGGCTTTTCTCCCTATTTACTTTACTGACTCTATAGAAGTTACTCTAACTTTACTTCGGGACTTGAGTCCCTAAAAAAAAAAGAAAGAAAAAGAGCGTGTGTTTAGACCATAGAGCCGCCAGCCTGAGCTGACGACTCTATGTACGTGAGTGTGTGGTGTGCCACTTAGCCGCCGATTTGGCAAAATAAATTTTGTTCTCCTCGCCGGCTGAGCATCCGAGTGGGGTCCGGCCACTAAGCCCATGTATGCCGCACATGACCTTAGTGCTCGGATTTCGCGAGTAGATCAGTTCACTTGATCTGCCTTAAGGGCCTAGTCGGCAGTTGTGGTATATAGAAGTCCTGACGGGCGGTGATTTTTAAATATTAGCCACGGTTGTTTTTAAATATTAGCTTGTACAAACACCGTGCCACGAAATTTTTATATATAAAGATATAATGTAACTTTTCATGCTGCTTTTTAATTAAAGAGAGATTTGTTTACAATTTACAAAACTATAAATTAAGTGATCTAAATTATAGAACATGCTCTACATAAAATACTTTGTTTTAAAAAACCCACAAAGTTTGTACCTACTATTAAATATTCTTTGTGAGGTTCCTAGCTCGTTATTTTCATATTAAATCTTTGTAGTTAGCAACAGTAAACCATAAAATGTAGTTTCCATGAAATGGAAATATTTTTAACCGCAAAAAGGTATAGCGTGCTTGACTCTTACCGTTTAATTAAATCTACACTCTTCCATCGTAATTCACACAGCTAAAAACCGTCATTTTATACACGTAGTGCCGAGTCTGTGCAAGCTTAACCCAAATACGGCATCGAATATCTTATAGAACAAAAAATAACCGAAAATTTAAAAAGTTTTAGATTTAGGAATCTTCTCATTTTATTATTTTATATAAAGATTGTTTGTGCCTCTTTTTTAAACATTAAACCACAAAACTTAAGCAGAATAAGAACGCTACAATAACAACTGAAGTTGAAAGTTGACGAACAATTTAAGCAGGTATGTACAAAGGATGAAAAATAATCGTGTTCTTCTTAGAGTGCCGTCTCTCTACGAAGGTTGTTAATCATAACGGCTGTTTTTATTTTTAAACTTGCTGCTTTAAACAAATCAATCGATCTACATTGATACCAATTACAAAGATTCTTCAACCAAGAGTCTACCTTCGGCCAACAGATCTTCTTTGAATCTTTCCTTGTATTATCAGTCTTAGAATTTCTTTTTGGGCCCCTTCATCACGTGGCCTTCTTTACCAACCCTCTTTAGTATCTACTTCTTTATTTCTAATTCTATTAGTCCATGATATAGTTACGAAAGTTCCGTAAGATTTTGTCATATACTTGACATTTTAGTAGTTCCATGACATGACACTTGGACGTTGACAGATATCATGGGACGTTACGCAATTCACTATTCACGGAGTTACGTTATGTAGGTTACCATACACATGTTTTTGATTAGTAAAATAAAGGAACATAAAATACATTCAACACCATTTTCATTACATTACACGTACATATAAAAAAGCTTGGCGACCAGGACGGTCGAATCTACAAGGAAAAACAAATTATAAGGCCAGTATACATACATACACCAACTTAATCGTGGTGACATACAGTGAAAATTTACAAATAATCTACATACATAACTGAAATCCTGTCTAATATACAATTAAATATACATTTAAAAGATGACTGAGACTACAATCCATTCAGTTCACACTTGTGAGTGCATTCAATGTCTTTGCAGTACCAGAAGACAAGAAAGCCGCATACCTTCTACACTACATGGGTCCAGATGCATATGATATTCTTTGTGATAAGATTTCGCCGGAAATACCAGACCAGAAATCATAAAATTAACTGGTAAATGCAATGAAACAACCCTGAACCGTTGAACATAGTGGAAAATTTCAGATTTTTACAAAGAAAACAACATGAAGGGGAAAGTGCCAATAAAATGGTGACTGTACAAAAATTTGAGTCATTCGAGTGGGTAGTTCCAGAAGACAAAACTTAGTTAGTGTTACAACTTGGGGTTGTATGACTGATGGTATGTTTCTTAATTTGGCTTCAAACACCAACTTACTTATGCCCATAGACGAACTTGTTCATTGTAGGGAAGTTTTTTTACGGTTTTAGCTAAGCTTAAGAACAACAAATCAATATCAACACTTGCAGGTCGATGCGGAGGTCAAATATGAGATCTCGTACGGTTATTAGATTTCATAATATCTACTTCGTCACTTCTCGTCGTTCTTTTTGCCTGGCGATGGTCTAGAAAAAAAAACGAACATTTGTTGTATCAAGATCATTTGATTTTGATGATACTTTGAAAGTGAATTTAAATTATTCTTAGTTAGATTTCCATCGCCATCTTATTTATCTTGCGTTTCAACAGTATCATGTATCAGTAACATATATCTGTCATTTTCCTTACTTTGACTTTCCTCATTCTGAGAGTGAAAGTTGCTTTGTGATAATTGTGTGTTTCAGATGGGGAGCCAAAAATGACATTTGGTCTTCAAATTTCCATTTCAAATTTTTTTTGCTGCCTGGACAATAGTCGTCCTTCTTCTTTTTAACACATTGGTGTAGGCATTTCTCAGCTTTGTCCAGTAACTGTCTCGACATTCTTGAACTGAAAAAAAATATATATACTATTTTAAGTACTTACTAGGTAGGTACCCGTTCTTCGTACGGGTCATAAGTGTTGACGTAAAATTTTAACACAGTTGGTTCAGTAGTTTTTGCGATTATTTGGAACAAACACACACACACAACAAAACCATCTCAAAAAATCATTATCCTATATCTATATTTTATAATATAATAATATTTAGGATAATGATTTTTTTTGCTTTGTTTTTTTTTTTTTAGATATATGGCAACAGGAAATTCTTACAAATCACTGGGTTTTGAGTTTCGCATTAGATTTAGTACAGTGAGAAAAATTGTCAAAGAATATTGTGAGGCCATATAGAAAACACTGCAACCTATATACATGCCCGAACCTAACCAAAATAATTGAACACAAATAGAGTTTGAAAGAAAGTGACAGTTTCCACATTGTATTGGTGCTTTAGACGGTAAACATGTTCAAATACAACGTCCAGATAACGCAGAGAATGCTTATTGTAATTACAATGGCACTCACTCCATAGTTCTTCTTGCTTTAGTCGATGCGAACTACAAATTAATATGCATTGATGTCGGTAATTGCGGTAGAAATAGTGATGAAGGCATTTTTGAAAGATCGCTATTAGGCCAATGATTTGGAGGCAACACAATTGATGATTCTACAGATAAGCCATCAATACCCACAGCACCTCTTTGCCCATATGTTATGGTTGGTGATGAAGTATTTTCTCTAAAACGCTATTTGATGCGACCAATCAGTAGAAACAACTTAGATGGCGAAAGAGAAAAAAATTTCAATTATCGGCTTTCGAGAGCACGTCGCATTGTGGAAAATGCCATTGGCATTCTAACAGCGCGATAGAGAATTTTCAGAAAACCAATCGAAACTAGCCCTGAAATTGCTAATAAAATTGTATTGGCAGCATGTTGCCTTCATAACTACTTAAGAGTTTCATCGTCTACATCTGTGGAATCTGTTGGTAGAATTTCGATCCACGCATTAAAACCAATTGATTGTATCCGAAGAAACTACACATTGGACGCTTTTGGTGTTCGAGAACTATATAAGAATTTTTTTGTTTCTAATGCAGGCATTGAAATATGTCCATGGCAGACAGATATTATTCGTGGAGGCAGACGTTAATGATATGTTGAGAAAAAGTAGGACACTTAGATACCGAATAATAATGTTTTCAGTCTGTAAAAGTATGGATTTATAAAGATAATCCAACATTTCACCAATTTCCTCCCAAGCCTCTTAACGTTTTCTTTGATCCCGGTAGTCTTTGTTTTGTAAGTTGTACAAAAAATCATACTTTCGTACTTCTACTAATTGTTCCTCCATATTTAAACGTATAAATATATTTAATAAATATGTAAACAAACTCGCAGCCTGGTGAATATAACCTCGTCTTGGTTTATTATCACGCTGTAACACTCTGACGAAAATCTGACCACGTTGGATGTTAAAAACAAGCTTTAAGACGTATTACAACGTGTTGACGGTCTCTGACGACACATCACAATAATACACTACCGAGCATAAAATTAGGGTCATTCCGTAATTTAAATTTATTTTAGAAATTATTATTCTGTTTTAACTATTTTCGGTTGTAACATAGTTTACTAACGGATTGCTTAAAGAAAACAACGTTTTTGTCGTTTAAAGTTTATTAAAAATAATGGAAATGAAGAATTTTCCTTTGATATACTAAATATTGAGAAGGGACAATTTTAATTTGATGTGCTTTTTGTTGAAAAAAAGAAATTTTAATAACTTTAGTAGCGAGTATTCCCTCCTCTGGCAGTGATAACAGCTTGCCAACGACGAGGTATGCTTTGGATCAGATTTTGGATCACATTCTGCGGAAGATTATTCCATTCTTGCACCAATAGTTCGCGAAGCTCTCTCGAATTTCTGGGGGCCGGCACATGACTTCGTAAACGTCTCTTCATCTCATCCCAAACATGTTCTATGGGATTGATATCTGGACTGCGAGCAGGCCAAACAAATCGTGTGATTTGAACCTCGTCAGTAACTATCCCAGCAGTGTGGGGCCGTGCATTATCATGCATAAATGTTGCGTCGTCTCCAAGAATAACCATAAACGGTAAAATATAGTCTTCCAGAATCTGTATCAGGTACCTATGCGCTGTCAATGTCACATTCTCGATAAAGACTAACTCCGTGCAAGCATAAAACGATATGCCTCCCCATGCCATAAGTGACCCTCCACCAAATGAAAGACGCTCGGCAACACATACTTGAGCATTCCTCTCGCCTGGACGTCGCCACACTCTTACACGTTTGTCTGAGCCCGTAAGACAGAATCTCGATTCATCTAAAAACAATACACGACTCCAATCCTGCATTGTCCAAGCCAAGTGTTCTCGTGCAAAATTCAATCTGGCAATTCGGTGTTCACGGGAAAGCGGCGGTTCAGTTACTCTAGTTCGAGAAGATAAACCAGCAGCATGAAGTCGTCTCCTAACTGTCCATTCACTTATGTTTACATTTCTCACTTCTTGCAGATGATTTCGAAGAGAAACTGCAGTGACCGTTCCGTTTCTCAAAGCACTAGAAACGACAAAGCGGTCATCTCTAGCTGTAATCCTGCCTCGATCGGAACCAGGTCTTCGAGTAAGCAGACCGGTCTCTTCGTACCGTTGCCATACTCGTTGCACACTCGAGAGACTTACACCAACGTTTCTCGCAGTTTCGCGCTGACTGTGGCCGTGGGTTTCTAGCGCCGCCACAATTCTTGCCGCCACAACAGAAATTATGCTCATTGCAATACACTGACAGTGATAACAATACACAAACAATTTATAATTGACGTCAAAACCATAGAAACAAAAACTGTGCTGATAACGGTTTTTAGGAATTAGGCTAAGGGGACCTTTTTTTCTCAAACGCTTGTCGAAACAACAACGACAACAATTTTTTTTTAAGAAATCTATTAGTAAACTATGTTACAACCTAAAATAATTAAAACAGAATAATAATTTCTAAAATAAATTCAAATTACGGGGTGACCCTAATTTTATGCTCGGTAGTGTATATGTATGGATCTATTCAAAATAACGTAATAGATATTTATATGACACGTGTTAATGCGTGTTAACACGGCGCGTTTTAATAATGTATCCTTAGCTTAATACATTCCATAAAAGCATATACATTGATGGTTCGCATCTAGATCGCATCTATTATATCAGAACCTTCGCTCGTTATTTTGTCGAAACGAGTATGTTGACCATTATTAAGTAGATTTAAGTTGAATTTTTCCAGAAGGGATTCTATTTTTCTTTCAAAAGGTTTTAATTTTTTTGAACCACATAAAGGATTATGTGCACTAAAGTCCCCGACAATATATACTAAAAAGATGCTTAGTTATGGCTGTAATTTTCCCAGTCTTGAGTCATATGCTTTTTACTACATTTGCTATATAACACACTATCATAAGGTCTTACATATCAGGTTAATTGGTTCCTTGCATTTAGTAGAATATTTTTTTGCTTTTACTTGTTTCAGTGATATTTTATCCCTTCTTTCTTACCTTTATTTTTATTATCTTGAGCTTCTTTATTTTTGTACATTTTCTACTTCATTTATTCGATTAAGTCGAATCTTAATCTGCTTAAATTTTGTGGTTCTCTGTATAAAGAATATGCATACTATCTCTATAAAAAAGAATAAAACGAGGAAATCAATAAAGCTGAAACTTTTCAAATTTTCACGGTGAGTTCTTACTCCATAAGTTACTCGATGCCGTAGTTGGCGTAAATTTGCACAGACTTCGGCAATACGTGTATAAATTGACGTTTTTAGCTATGCGAATTACATGGAAGAGCGTAGCTTTAATTAAATGGTAGAGTCAAGCACGTTACACCTTTTTGCGGTTAAAAATGTTTCCATTACTTATTTTGCTCTTAAACACTATGTTTACTGCTGCTAACTACCTACATTTATTATGCAAATAACGAGCTAGGAAGTTACAGTTCTAATACGTAACAGTACAAGCTTTGTGTGTTTTCGAAAACAAATTATTTTATGTAAAGCATAAAAAATGGGCTTTTACAGCTGCTGCAATAATCTACATTGGGAAAGAATAAAGGTAACTTTATTAATGAACATGTCGTGTCCCTGTTTAGGATTTCGTATTGTCTTCAGGATTTGGATTGAATTTGATTTGTCGTACAAAAGCAATATCCAAAGATACAACTGTGGTGTTTGTGTCAGCATGTGAAAGTAAAGCACAAGTGGATGCTGTTGAAATGTAGCCAAGTCAGAGGAGAGAAGAGGCTGACCGGATTTAGAAAAAGACGTTTATGTGTGTTGACTCGACGATGACAGCGACAGTCAGTTTTCTACTTACTATTATTCCTGCAGCTGTTTATACGTTTTTAATCAAATCTAGAACTACTGTATCGCACTAAAATTCAGTTGTTGACCATCTGCATTAACGACCAGGTCTCGTAAGCTTTTAAATGACAGTTTCCGACATCGTCGAGCCAATGTGTGTAAGTTTGTGTGTGTGTGTGTGTGTGTGTGTGTGTGTGTGTGTATGTGTGTGTGTGTGTGTAGGTGCATGTGTGTGACTGTGTAGGTGTGTGTGTTTTTTTCGGGAAGTTGGAAATGGAAATACTTTCACATATTATCATGACTAGATGTACTCCTTGGTATGTCGGACTCTTATATTACAATACAATACCGAGTGAAACCCGTCCCCATCTTCTGCCTCTGTTTTATCTACAGTACTACCGTAAGGTATTACTTTACGGGGAAGGATCTAGCTATGGCTCCTCCTTAAAGTGTTTCGCATCTTCACTGACCCCAAGACAAGTTGAGCACTCTGGAGATTTGTCATATTTGAAGCGATAAAGATATGCTCGAAAATAATTGTTGCGGAATTCCACTGTAATTGCTATCGATCATTGCTGTTTTGTCATTCTCTTTTAAGTTCATCTCGGCACAATGTAGATGAAGTTAAATCTCTTTGCCGATAAAGAATCTTCTTTTCTTCAGGTAGTAATCTAAGGGGTAGCATCCCGGCTATGACGTATATAGCAACCTTAGATTCAGACAGCCGGCACCTATCCTTGCTGAGTCGGTGTGCAAATAATCCTTCGTATTAACGAATGCCTAGCCAAAATGCACCAACGCACCTATAACATGTACGATAGTAGTCTGACTCAGACGTTTAACGGAATAAACGTTTCATTCTGGTTTCAGTATGAAACTACAAAAAAAAAGAGTGTTTACTTACCTTAACGTGAGAACCAATCTCTTTTCTGGCAGAATAGGGTTTTTTTGATAATTTAATCCATTTTTTGTAAGTCTCTGTTCAATTTTTGACAAAATATAATAAAAGGTGTGCGGATTCAGTCTGAAATATATGAAAAATTGGTTTCCGTTGGCAAATAATTGCAGAAAAACGTGTTTATACTTCCCCTTAAATATGTCTTAGTTTATTATTTGATATGTTTTCCTTCTGATTGGTTTTAACATTGTCCCTAAGTAACAAAAAAGCTGCAGCTTCTTCTCTTGTAAGTTGTACGCTACACTGATCAGTTAACGCCCTGCACTGTCGGTGCAGAAAACCAGCGTTCCTAATGCCATATCCTACCCGCCGCTCGAAATCAGACAGTCTCAGTCAGAGAATCCCAACCTTTACCAGCGATTAAAGTAGTAGTTAAGTCATGTTATGAGCTTTTTCTTCTTGTGCCCCTCCTATCGGAGATTGGAAATCATTAAGGCTATCCTGACCTTGTTTACAGCTGACCTAAAGAGTTCATTAGTGGTACAGCCAAACCACTCTCTCAAATTACGCAACCATAACATTCTTCTACGGCCTGGATTCCGTTTTCCTTCTATTTTTTCTTGCATTATATTTTGAATTATTACGTATTTATGTCCTCCCATTAGGTAACCCAAATATTCGAGTTTTCTTCGTTTAATCGTTGACAACATTTCTCGGTCTTTTTCTATCCTTCGCATTACTTCAAAGTTTGTGACTCTTTCAACCTAACTTATCTTCAGCATTCGATGGTAGCACCACATCTCGAAACTTTCAATATTTTTATGTTGTTCTGTTTGAGAATCCAGACCTCTTCACCGTATAATAGCGTGTTAAATACGTAGCCCCTTAGCATTCTTAATCGTAGAGGGATGCTTATATATCTGTTGCAGAAGAAATGTTATGGGCGCTTGCGTTCATCTTGGACGTACCCTATAACTTTCTCAGATGCCAGATTAGTTCGGACTACGAACACAATAGTTTGGATTTTGTTGGCGTTTATAGTGTAATGCCCCTTATTAAACCATTCTTTGACACCGTTTAGTAGAGATTGTACTCTTCTAAAGGTTCCTTATATGTATTTCATAAAAGTATAGGCGTCTTTGCAAGTAACGTGCATATCGCGGGTAAGCTGCGTGCGTTTGGCTTGATTGTTTCTCATCAATACATATATTAAGCGTTTTTAGTGTCATTACGCCTCCCAAGCAATATGGATGATCACAGGCCACGTACTGCATTTGCGTTTACCGTGTATGAGTATTTATATACCAGAAAAAAAAGAAGTATGTGGGGGCATTCCTTAGGCCTCCCATATGGCAGGCTAGTTTTTTACAGCAGCAATAAACAGTTCTGTATCCACGTTAAAATCCATCGCGTGGTCAATGTGTTCTCACTGATTGACTAGCACAGACTTCCAAGCTACCCGAGTTGTTGTGAAAGATGCGTTCATGTGGTGGCATAGCAGAAACTGACGTCTTCCGATCCACGCCGCTTGTTAGTCGCTTATGTTTAGGGTTATATTCATAGATTTTTAAACATTTAATTAATTAATTTAATTAAGTTATTATTAACGAATTCTTGCCCAAAAATTCGGATTATCATATTGAACATTAGGATTCAGAGCGTCAAAATACATAAAAATCAATTGTAAAATATCACGGACCTTAGTCGTCCACGAAACCACCATTTGCCTCTAAACTGTATGCTGGGTAAAATTATTTTAGTATTTTATCTCTCGAAAGCAGTTTTCTTAATCCAGTTCCAAGTGACAGCTCTTATTCTATTACGTAAAACATTTAGTTCATAAAAATTAAATGGAAAATAGATCAATACGGACTAAACGAATAGAATAGGAGATAAGGTTATTTAAAATTTAAATACTCTATGGTAATGCTACACACAAACGCTTTTATTTGAAGTACTATTTTATACTTTTAAATCTATTTAGGTTACTTTAAGATATGTCATTATTATTAATCAAATTCATTCATTCAATTAATTAATTATTGTCAAATTATAATTAAACAAAATATTTATGTTCTCATAAAATAAACGTATACTTCCTTGTGGCATACCTAATTCTCCCATATGGCGTCAATAAATAACCTAATGAAATCTATTAGAGAAGAGAAAACGTAATAAATGTATTTGTTTCGGCGCTACATAAATATACTAAAATTAAAACTCAATTGTGGAAAATAATTAGACTCAATATCGTAAACCGTTCCACATTTTTTTGAAGTAGATGGAACCTTTCTTGCATTTATACAAAACTTTCTCGATAATCGCAAAAAATTTAAAGTCTTTAGAAATCAAATATTTTTGTGCTATCGTAGTAACAAGAACGGTATTTCCCAAGAATGTGTTCCAAATATGTATGTATGTATATCTTCAGGTATCCGAACTTCCTTCTTCAGGTAGCGAAGTTTGGCGATAATTTCTAAAAATTCTTTTCTATCTTCAGCTCTTCTGATTAGTGATTTAAAGTCTAACTCAGTCCATTCTTTGATGTTTTTTAGCCTTTTTTCATTTGTCGTCTACCAGGGCCTCTCCAGAGATCAATCGGTTATAAGAAGTTGCAGAAATATCTAGGCGTTATAAATAACATTCAAATAAACAAATTGCATAAAATATAATATATTTTATGGTAAATTCCATAAAATATTTGGGAACAAAATATTTGGGAACAAATATCAATAGTCAGTGTAATCCAAAAAAGAAATCCTACCAAGAATCTAACAAGCAAGGAAAACATTCATGAGCATGAAAACATTTTTTACAAGATCACACCTTAGTCTACAGCTTAGAATCCGAATGATCAGATGCTACGTTTTTTCTGTCTGACTGTATGGCTGTGAAAGTTGGACAATGGACTCTGAAATAGAAAAAAGAATAGATGCCTTTGAGATGTATATATACAGACGAATGTTGAGGATTCCATGGGTACAAAGAGTTACTAATGTTGAGGTACTTCGTCGCATGTGTAAACAAAAAGATTTACTAAGAATAATCGAAGAGAGGAAAATGCAATACTTGGGTCATGTGTTGAGAGGCGAAAGATATGAACTACTTAAAGTTATACTGGAAGGAAAAGTACAGGGCAAAAGATCAGTAGGAAGACGCCAGAACTCGTGGCTGAAAGACCTGAGGAGATGGTTCGACCGCTCATCCGCAGAGATCTTTCGCGCAGCAGTTTCCAAAACTACAATTGCCATTTGGATCGCCAACCTTCGAAAGATGAGAAGAAGAAATAAACCAAAAATTATACATCGCTAAATTTTTTTTATTTGAAACTGCTTCAACCACAAGTATTATTAGCAATGGTCGATTTTACAGATAACATAAATATAAAAAAAAACAAAAAATACAATCAGATTTTGTTAATTAGCCCCGAGAAAACCAAAAAAAGTTTGGTATGATTGTGGTCACTATGTTCACTTAGAATGTCTTTTATTGTTGTAGGTAACTGTTTATGTTGTTTTTTAAATGCGTACAACGGACACTCCACTAATAAGTGGTGTACTGTTAGATCACTATCACACACGTAACACAAAAAGTTTTTAAGATTGTGATACGAATTTCCTTTGAAATGTGTTTATTGCAAACATAGGATGTTTGGATGAAATTTATTTATAAGAATTTTAACCCTAGAACCACAAGGTGGCGTCGCCCGCGACCGGCGAATCCTACTATCCGCTCTTAAGGTTGATCTTCACCCTCGATTAATTTGTTTCTGATCCTAGAGATGGCTCTACTGCGGCATACTACTGTGGTAATTTTTTTAACTTAATCGTAGATTTCTACATGATGACTCTGTAATATTTTCAAACCCTAATATAAATTACAGTTTTCTATAATTATATCCATTGGCTGAGTTGTCAAGTTGTGTAGACAGTAATTTTATTAAATACCTAGTAGACCAAATATGCAAAGATATCTTTAACAACATCTTTATGTATAATATTTTACTGCTCCGCTGTGTCAATCGGAATGTATTAAAGTTACGCATTTGCAAAAACATAATCCACACCATATCATTTAAAAATGACACATATTTATTATGTAAACATTTTTATCGACAAAGAAGTACTTAGCGGCGCTATCTGTGAATATAGTATTACCACTAAATTTATACATGCAATCATATATTAGATTTTTGTTGATAGAATAGTTAAAAATTAAATTATCTGGTATCATTTAATATTTTAGTGGGATTTATATGAAAAATGGTCAATCGTCAAAAATGTTATTTAAAACATGCGAACATGTCTTTCTTTTGGTCTGTTTATTACTGGTTGCAGGTTTGTTATCTTCCTTATTAGTGCGTCTTTTTCTCTTCTTTGTATGTGTCCAAACCATCTCAGTCTGTGTGGATTAATAAATTTTACTATGTCTTCCCCTTCGGTTATATTTCTATTTCTTATTTCATGCTTCATTAGTCTTCTATATTCTCCTTGTTCGGGCTTTATTGGGCTGTTTATTCTTATCATTTTGCTTTTAATAATTCTTACTTTTTCTTTATATTTTACTTTTTATTTATATTTTTATTTTCTTTATATCTATTTTCGTACGACATATTACTTTCGCTACGTATGCTATCACTGGTCTAATTGCTGCTCTATATATTTTTGTCTTTGTTTTTTGCTGTTTTTTATCTTTAAGTAGTGAATGATATTTCCAAAACACGATGTTCTTCTCTCACCTTGTGTGCGTGGTAGTGTCATGCGTTGGATGTACGATTTGAGGTAGTTGATGCCTATTTAGTTATCACGGTTCTATTTGGTCTAATTATTTCTTCAGTTTCCGTATTCGACCATTTTATAAAGCCAAATGAGTATGTGAAAAGTGGTATTGCGTATGTGTTTATTGCTTTTACTATGTGCTTGAAATTAAGTTTGCTTTTGAGTATTAGTATCCCAGATTTAGTCATACGGCTCACACTCCATCTAAGGGGAAAATTGACTCATCCCAGATACCTACGGTATCAAAAGGATTGAGCTCTGGTGGGACTCTTTCCGTGTTACCGAGCCCTAGGTGGCTTGATATGTTGGAGTATCTCCCAAAAATTTTCGTACACATCTGGACGTTGAGGGTACTACAGCTTTCTGCATAGTCTTGTAGAGATGTTCATTCAGACCTAGCTTTTTTATGTTTTCTAGGAGTTTCTTTGGAATTACTCCAGTAGTAGAGAGAATAATAGGTATTGTCTGGATACTTTCCATTCTCCACTGTCTTCGTATTTGAATTTCCAGATCCCTGTACTTGGCAATTTTTTCGTTCTGTTTAACACGAAGATTATGGTTGTTGGGTATCGCCAACATTGTTTGTCTCTTTAGTTTATTAACTAGTATGAGATCTGGTCTATTTTGTGCCACTGTTTGTTCTGTGAGCACAGTGCGGTCCCAGGATAGCTTGTAGTTGTCATTGTCAAGTATACTCCCAGGAACGTATTGAAAATATGGAAGATGGTTTGTTTAAAGAAGTCCCAGTTTGATAGCTATCTCTTGATGAATGATCTTTCTTACTGAGTCGTGCCGTTCCTTATATTCAGTTGCAGCAAATGCCTGACAGCCCCGGTAAGATGTTGGATAGTTTCCTGAACTTAACATCCATATCGGCATTTGTCATTCTGGACCTGAGGGTCTTTGACGATATATTTCAGGTAATTTTTGGTTTGTATAACCTGATCCTGAATGGCTAGTAGTGAATCTTCTGTTTCAGGGAACATCTTTCCTGACGTCAGCCAATAGTTCGACGCTATATTGTCGACATGGTCTTATTGACATCATTGGGATGTCGCCCGTGCAGAGGTTCACCCATCAAACAGAGAAAGAAATAGGTATGAACCCTGTGACTGTAAGAGAGATGATCGTGAAGATGACTGGAGGAAGTACGGAGGAATGGAATAGTGTTCACAATTACATCCGAGCAGTCATTAAAAAGAAAGAAGAAGAAGAGAAACACCAACCGAGCCAACGACAGAGATAAGATCTAATTAGTATTGTAATGGAAATAAGCCACAATTGAAGGTTAAAATAAGTTTATTGACGTTTGAATCTTTGATCTTTGATCTTGCACTAATAACTTGTTTATACTCCAACAATTAATAGAAAAAAGAATAGTAGTTGGTACCAAAGTACATCTAGCCTTCATCGACCTAGAAAAGGCGTATGATACAGTTCCAAGACTTAAATTGTGGCAACAACTCGACATTAGTCCATACCTTTTAGGAATAATTACAGAAGTATACAGGGAGAACACTACTTACCTAAAAATCGGAAATAGACTATCAGAGCCAATAAAAGTAACTAAAGGACTAAAACAAGGATGCATAATGTCACACTCACTGTTTAATTTATATATTGAGGCAGCCCTCCATAATTGGAAAAACCACTGCCTGGGAATGGGAATCCCCATAAGAAATGACGTACTGTTCTCCCTGAACTTTGCGGATGACCAAGTCGTCCTAGCTCAAGATTTTTATGATCTAGAATTTATGATAAAGCGTCTATACAGAGAATATGTAAAATGTGGGTTACAAGTCAGCATGAAGAAAACAGAATATTTAGTTATCAATTCAGATGCAAGGTTTGAAGTGTTGATCGACGAGGACGTGGAAATCAAACAAGTGGAAAAATTTAAATATTTAAGTGCACTCATTGCTAAGAACGGCTTGGGACAAACCGAAATTAAACACCGAATTACTCAGAGACGTAAAATTGTAGGATGTCTGAACTCCTTATGGTGGGATCGCAACATTTCCAAAAGGAACAAAAAAAGAATAGGGCAAACCATGGTCGAATCAGTTCTTTGTTATGGCTCTGAAGTATGGACAATTGTCAATGCAGAGCTGAAGAAAAGATTGTTAGCAGTTAAAATGGATTATTTGAGAAGAAGTGCTAGACCATCAAGCCAGGAAAGGAAGACCAACGCTACAGAAACGGTCATTGACAGAATAGAAAAAAAGAGGTTCAAAATGGTTTGGACACCTATTGAGAATGCCTGACGAACGTTGGCTCCAAAAACTTCACAAATGGATGCTCCCCGGAAGAAGAAAAAGAGGTAGAACTTGACGCTCATGGAATGAAGGAATTAGAAGAGCGATGGAATCGAAAGGTTTGGAGGAGTAGCATGCCTTAAACCGGCAGAATTGGCGGAGAAGAACAGGAATACGGCGATAGCCGTCTCCAAAATAAATTGTATTTACAAGTTGGCTTATTCCCATTAAAATATTAATTACTTTAAAAGCCACAAGAAAATAGTTTCAGAACAATAGATAAGATTTAGATAAGAGAAGTGAGTGTTCCAAAAATGTCTTCACCCCACTTTCGGAGTACGATACGTGCGATAGTCAAATGCACACAAGTAAGAGAGGGTGGTTTTAGTTGGTAGGCAGGATAATAGATACCTGAATCTTTGGCACTGCTATCTTTAGTACTTTAAATTAAACTAAAACCCAAATTTTAGGGACTCAAAATGGAGGTAGCATAAAAAAATTTCAAACCCCCCCCCTCAGACAAATTCTGTGTACGATACTGGTTATGCAAGAAACACTATTTCTATAAATACTAAAATAATTAACTAAAAACGCCTAAATAGGTTTTTAAAACTAAATAGGTTTTTTATAGATATATTACTTATAGAGTGTAAATTTTATGATATCCTACTTTCAAAATAAAAGTTGCAGTATCTACTATTCTGTAACTCTGTAAGTTTCAGCATGACCGGTTCAAAGTTCAAACCGATAACATTCCTATTAAATTTTGTTGTTATCTGCCAAAGTGTTGTACAAAGTAATTGATATGGCAACCCTGTTAGTGTAACGTTTTGCATGAAGCGTTTCGAAGCCCAACGTAATGCTATCTATCGATGATAAATACTACCATTGCTTCAGATGGAGCCATCTCCCTACATTACGATTTGAAGGCGGCAGTTCAAGACATAATTCTTGTTTAACGAGATTTTTCATATGTTTAGGAAAAAATATTTAACTTTTTGTTGCAAATATTTTCCACTTTTACAGTTTTAAATATGTTGTTATTAAAAAATTTTTCGGTTTCTTACCGGTAACTTTATTATAAGCCGAAACATATTATTTTTTCCTATTGGAACAAAATTGTAAATTCAAAAATTTTCAAAAAATTCATAAGTATTTCTTATAATCATATCTTGATGCTGTAAAAAAATTAACAAAATCCTATGTTTGGTTTTCCCGCTTGGAAAAAAGTAGTTTTTTTGAGTTTTTTCAAAAACGAAAACATGAAGTTTGTTTAAAAGTTGTCAAAATACTTCTAGACATCACATATACCTTCTCAAATTTTTTCAAATTTTTTGAATTTGGGGTTTGTCTTTTGGGGGGTGCAGATCAACCTTAAACTGATTTCATTGTCCGGACGCATCTTTCGCATTTTTAGTTACCAGTTGATCGTCGAGTAGGTTAGTGCACCAGTATCTGTCAATTTTGAGATTTACGATAGCGGTCGCATACGACGCCACCTTGTTATTTACGTTTGAAATTTTACGACGGTAAATATGAAGGTTTTGTTTAAATTATGAGTTGTTGACTCAGATGAGTTTGTAGAAAGCGATGAGAGTGAAACTGAATATAACATAGATATAGAGGATACGCAGGATGATGAATTTGATGCATTAATTCCAGAAAATCCTGATGTATCTCCAGAAATTGCAGTAGAAATAACAAATAAGTCCAAAACAAAAAGTGTTATATATTCTAAAAATGAGCGTAAGTGGTGTCTAAATAGTTTCCATAGCAAAAATACCAATGTTTCGAAAAAAACTTGGTTCTTCACTTGCCAGGACCGAAAGGACCAGCAAAGATATGGTAGATCAAAAAAAAAAAATTGGAGTTTATTTTTTAGCAAAGAACTGGTGGTTATAATTGTAAAGTACACTAATGAGAAAATCGAAAGAAAGAAAATTAGATATAATTGCGAGCAATGGTATCTTGGAGCAACAGATAGTGTCGAAATACGAGCTTGTTTGGACTGTTATATTTGAGCGGTGTTTTAAAAAATGCCCATGTCACACTAAGTGTTTTATGGTCACCAATTTTTGGACCTGTTCTCTTTAGGACAACCATGAACAAGAACCGTTTTGAACTTCTGATCAACTGTTTACGGTTTGATAATAAGGAAACGAGAGAAGACAGAAGAAAGATTGATAATTTTGCAGCTTGCATCAGAGATATTTGGGATATGTTCGAGAAATCTTGTAGACAAATGTACACTCCATCGGAATATGTAACAATTGATTAGACGCTTTTAGGATTTAGGGGCCGTTATCCGTTCCAGATGTATATCTCAAATAAGCCCGACAAATATGGTCTCAAACTCGTTACAATGTGTGATGCGAAAACATATTATATGTGCTCTGCTAAACCTTATATTGAAAAGGAAGAAAGAAAAAGTCAATGTTCGATTCCAACACAATACATGCTTGAGCTTACAACAGATATTCATGGGACAAATAGAAATTGCACTATGGGCAATTGGTTTACCTACACTGCATTGCACTATCTGGCAGCAATAATCAGAAAAAATAAACCTGATATTCCAAAGCAATTAGTGGAAACAAACGGAAAACATATTGATTCATCTTTGTTTGTTTTTGAAGAAAACAGCACGTTAGTTTCTTACGTGCCTAAGAAAAACAAAACAGTTATATTGTTATCAACTGTGCACACGACAGCAGATATTGACGAAAAAACAAAGAAGCGTGAAATAATTTTGTTCTACAATAAAACAGAAGGTGGCGTTGATACTTTTAATCAACTTTGTCATCTAACGATAGTCTCGAGGAAAACTCGCAGGTAGCCACTTCCAATTTTGTATGCTATGATTGATACTTCTGGATTCATTTTCTATAGACAAGATATAGATATAGATTCAAGATATACAAATGTAACTGCAAAGCAAAATTACAGAAACGGTCCTCTTTTCTGAAAGATTTATCATATTCACTTGTAGAAGATTATTTGAAACAAAGAATGATCTATACACGTTTCCCAAGAATAATTAGGAATAATATTCGTAAATTTTTGAATTGCGAAGAAGAACAAGAAACTGCTCAAAAGATAAATGATTTATTAGGCCGATGTGACTTCTGTCCCCGAAAAAAGAACAGAAAGGCTCGAAATAAATGTGAACATTGCCATAAAAGTGTATGCGCCGAACATCGCCTTAGCATTTGCGTAGATTGTAAATAACTTTTTTTTGTAAAAATTCTATCATCTTTTTTATTTTACGAGTTTTAACACACTTTTTGATAAAAACGTTTGGTGACGCAATGTTTTCTTTAGTTTTATAGTTTAAGTTAGGAGTAAGGCACATTTTTAAATTTTCTAATAATTGTTATAACTTTGGTGCTAATAAATCTTAATTTCAGTATTTAATGTTAACTAATACCTATTAAACACACTTTTTACCGTAACAACTAGTTATAAATAGCAGGGATTGAAATATAAAGAGTGAGTTTATCGGTCTTATATGACGTCACCTTGTTGCTAACGTTCCGCAAATTCCACCTTTTGGTTCTAGGGTTAAGATCTTCTAAATGGGTATGGTACCCATTTAGGTTCCATTGAATAATAGAATAGAATATAATGTAATTAATAAGTCTCCGGAGATGAATCGGTAGGATCATCGGTAGAAATATTACTTAAAATTTGTTTTGTAATTTTGTTTATAATTCTAGAACAACGGGATTTAAGATATCTTGGACTTATGTCTTGGAGATATCCTCGGAGGTTGGAGTTTTCTTTGAAGAATTGACTAGTGCATTTGGTAAGATCTTCTAGGTTTCTGTTGTTTTCTTGTTAGTTTTTGGTTTTTTGCTTCGTGGCTTCGGTTCAGCGAAGGCATTTTCGTTATCTCTTATTATTCAGATACGTTTTGTTTAGGGTGCTGGGATGAGGACGTATCTTGATCTAAGATATCCTTTGAGTCCAGTTTATCGGACTATGCCTATTCTATTGAGAGGTAATGATTTTTCTAGGGATTTCAGCCTCAGTAAGAGAGGATTGTGCAGAGGAACAAGCTAATATTAAATATCAATTATCGCTAATTGTTGATATGTTACTGTTTGGAGGTTCGAACGACAATCATCGCTAAATTTTAATCGGTATTAAACTTAGAAGATTAAGAAAATAAGAAAGGTAGTTAAGATATATTTTTAATCAAAGCATCACGATTCGCTTATCCGTATTTCTTCCTTATGGAATCATCACAGCGAACTTGTACTTAGCTCTATGAATGAAACCAAATATTTCTTTTTCAGGTAATAACCAGTTTTAGCTAGTGGGTATGAAAGATAGACCTTTTTTGACAATAGCATCGAGATAGAATCTATGTAGAAAATAAGAGCATATTAATGTGTATATTAAAAACGGCGTCAGAAGGTGTGGTTAACGATTATAGCAATATGGCGGTGGGATTAGGGTCGGACTAAATAATAATAAAATTAATATACAATTATGCCTAGTTATTCAGAAGATTTAAAAATAATCTGAAAAATTGCAATACATTTTTAATAAAGTATGATTTATTCAATCAAAATTAAAGGGGTTACTATTGGGTAAATAATAAAAATTATGTAATGTTAGGCTATGCTTAATGGACAAATAAGGGTACTACAGTATGTGCTTCAGCCTGGTAGAGGTATTTTGGTCGAGGTTGGACAGAGCTAGACTACAAGAGATTCGCAACTTTTCGCGTAAGAGAAGAAACTTTTGGGCACCACCATATTTTTCAAAGAGTAGAGAAACCTAGTAAATACGAGAATGTATAAAAAGTTAGATAAGAGCGAGAAAGAAGACAAAAACAATACGAGAAAAATACAGATAGTTACTACACGGGAACAAAAAGAGTAAGGAAGAGTAATTACATCCTGCTGTAAACAGTAAAAATACATATATATATATATATATATATATATATATATATATATATATATATATATATATATATAACGACATATATATATATATATATATATATATATATATATATATATATATATATATAACGACATTAAAAATTGGTATCTGACATTGACAGATGATATCTGGCAGGTATCTTAAGATATGAGTGGATCAGGGTCGTATCTTAAATATCTGCTACAGTGCATTTCAAAACAACTCAATTTATTAAATTATGATACATATTGGAAAGATCGTTAATGTCAGTCTTATTATTAATAGAATTTGGATCTTTTTTTATGTGAATGACTTCCAATATGCATCTTTTGTGGTAAGTTTGTTTTTTTTAGAATCTGTACATTTTCAAAATCAAAAGGATGGCTATTTTCTAGAGAATATTTTGCTTGTGTTTAATGGATTGGTTTGTATACTATGTTTGTGTGCAACAATTCTTCTATGTAGGTATTGGTATGTTTGTCCAATATATGTTGAATTAGATTGAAAAATATGAATAATGAACTCTAAAATATTATAGAAAGCTTAGAAATTGATTATTAGTATCTGCGTATTAAGTATTTCTATTTTATTGGAAATGGATTTTTTAATTTATATTTTGTAAACTTTTCAAAATATTCAATAATTGAAAAATTAATCGAGAAACTGATCTACCTTACTTATAAGATTTTTTATAAATACTATTAATTTATTCTCTGAAGTACGGGCCATTACTTTATTTACATATTTGTATGCTAACCTATGAAACGGTATTCCTGAAGATTTTTTATCAACATTGCTACTTCTACTGCAATTACGTTGAGAACAAGAAACTATTCTTATACACTATCACAATATAATATTACAGTTAATATAAAAGTATTAAAACTAAAAAAACGGGTGTGGCAGTCCAGTGGGACTGCCGGTAGAACTTATACTTCTTTACACGCGTTCGCCGTTAAAAATTTATATATCACTGTCAATCTGCACAATCATTACATATGTTATGCTATAGGTAAGAGAGAGCAGAAAGAGAAAAAAATTAATTATATAGGTAGTATATGGTGCATCGTTTGCTGTATATAAACATTTGATATGTAATAGGAGTATAGTAAATGAAGAGTTGTATCAATATTTTAATGAAAATATATATTTTTATTTTTATATATGTAAAAAAGGAGTTGAATGCAAAAAAAAATTTTACACATACTCTGCAGTAAAATTCAATGTTTATTTTGTTATTAATAAAAAATTACAATACAATAAATACACTGCAACATAATTCAATTTAATAATACAATATAAATTAAAATGTAATATTCATAAGTATTTAAAACTGCCAATATACAAACTTACTTTACGAAAATAAAAATAAAAAACCAACAACTCAGATTATGTTGTAAATTTTCATTTTATTTTAAAATTTATGTTTTTTGCGTATATTACATATATTTAATAAGATTGACGTGAGGTTTTTAAATATTTCAAAAATAAAAAAGGAAATTCATTATTGGGATTCGAACTCACAACCACCAGCATATGAATCAAACACGTAAAGGATTTTCCAATTAGACATGACACTAACGGATTTCAAAATTGACAGTTCTCGGTAAAACAGTGATTATTTTGAAATACAAAAGCCTAAAATAATGATAAACGTTTAATTTTAAATAATTCAAAACATATCACATAAATAATAATATTAATACATATTATATTATATATAATATTATATATATATATATATATATATATATATATATATATATATATACAATATTATATATAATATATATAATATTAAATACAAAAGGAACATTTTTATTCTCGAGAGTGGAAGAGAGAGAAAATATATCTTCTGTCTCTCTCTTACTTATTATCTTACATATGTAATGGTTTCACAGATTCACTCTCATGCAAATTTCCAACGCCGACCGTGCGTATAGAAGTATAACTTCAAAAATATTCTAAAAACAACTAACATAAACAACCACACACGATCTGACACAATGATTATAACAATATAGCCGAAGGGAGGTCGTTTTTAGTCACGTCATGCCCTCTTTATAGATTCTAACTCAATGGACAATAGCTACCCGCCTACTAGATTTCACAAAATATTTTAATATTTTAAACATATACAGAGTTTTCATTTTGCAGATGTTTTATATTGTTTAATAAACAATGAATAATAACCAAACAATGAATTTTCATTACAAATATGCAAACATTAGCTCAAAATTTTTATTTTCATTTTAAAAAATTTATTATTTTGCCAAATAGTCTATTACAAACTGGAATTGTTTTTCTATTTACTTTCATTATACATAAAAAACTAATATTTCAAGAATTAAAATTCATTGAACATTTTTAACTGAACATTTTAATACATTTTTAGTACGCAACTGAATTTGCTATTTTATTAAATTTATTTCTTGTTTTCTATTTATTTTTAAATTTTAATATTACTACTTTTGGTATCCTGGATATTTCTTTGACTCATACTGCCTATTTTGTTCATTTTTTTATTTTGTAATTAGTACATACTGAGGATTAACCCTACATGACCGAGCGCAGCTATTAATTATCGTAATTTGTGGAGAATTTGATAATAATAATAATAGTCTCCCGTTTTATACCGCTTCGCGGCTTTGGGAGTATAGCAGGGTAGTCTGCTATATCTAGGGCCTACGGTATACAAGGAAGGTAACATGGCCAGTGCTACGCTTCAACCGCCTATTATTACCCCTGGTTTTACCCAAGGTACTCATTTTATTCAGGCTGAGTCGACCTGGGGCCTATAGACATTTTTAAAAATGTCTAGTTGTTCTTGCCGGCGGTAGGATTCGAACTCCGAACCACCGGCGTGCGAGGCACGCATCCTACCGCTTGCGCTACGCAGGCCCAGGAGAATTTGATCCCCGGCGTTTAATTGATCACTATATCCTTTAGCGGTATATCTGAAGCTTTATGTCTGGTTTATTTATGTTTTTGAATATTTTATTGAGACCTTAGAGCTTTTGTGTTGGTAAGTACATGATCAAATTTTTAGTGAGTTCCAATTTTCCGCCAGAAAATAAATATCCTTTCAACAAACTGATAACTTTCACTTATAGGAACTTCTTTACGTTTCTTTTCCTTGTCGGAGGTCGAAAATCAATATGGCGATTCTAACCTAATTTATTTCTGTTTAAAGTAGTTCAATTGTTGTAAGTCCAAACCACCTTGCAAGTTCTTAAGCCAGGATGTTACAGTTTTCCCTGCCTTATGTTTTGCAGTATTACCTACTTGGGTCCTATAATGACATGTCCAAAGTTTTCAAGCTTTGATGATTTCAAGGTGCTGATTATGTCTTTTTTTTTATTTTTTGCGAAAGTTCTACATTTGGTGTTCTGAAGTCCATGATATTTTTAACATGCGGCGGTAACTCCCCTTTTCGTAGACCGGAAACTTCTCCATTTCAGTTTTCCAGGGTGTTCAAGCCTCTGATCCATAAAGAAGAGTTGAAAAAAACGTAGCGTCTCAGTATTTTTATTTGAAAACTTAAATGCCACTCTTGCTAATTTTGATGATAATTTTGTTTCATATAAAAGGTCTAGCGTTTCGGCTAATCAGCTACCAAGATTAGCTACCAAGACCTTTACACTCTCTCTTTATCTGATCGTTGCATATCACAAGATTATGTGAGACGTTACCTTTAGGACTTTATAAGTACTATTTAATGGAATTTTGCGTTTGTTTGCCACTAAAATTTAGATTTTTTTTTCAGTTTTTTGGTATATATAGTTCAAGTATAATGAAAGTTGCTATACTCGATTTAAAAAAGTTTTTATAACAAAAAATTACAACGATCTTTATACGGGACTCTATTGGTATTCTATGTAGAAGTCTGCGTAAAATATCTGCTGCTTTAACCCATCCATCACAGGATTTATCGTTTGTTTTATAGATAGTCTTAAGAAAGACTATCTGTTCTTACATTAAAAATGAAACTCAATTTGTGGGAATATTAGCTCCAAAGTCTTGGATAGACTAGAAGGTGGTGCTGATATTGAGATTTCCAAGTCAACCGGGACATGTATGAGCGAGCCTTAAGGGTTTAAGCCAGAGTTGTACACCTTATTGACAAAGAACATTTTTATTTCACACGTTTATTTTGCTATAAAGAAATAGAAAAATCAAAAAGCAAATACATTTATTACATACCTAAATATCTCCTTCTCGTTGTATTAGATATGATCATCATTATTATCTTCATTAGTATCATCATCATCATTACCATATTCGGCATTTTCCAAATAAATTATAATTGGCTGTATTATTGCTTACATTATTAAATCAAGTTTCCAGGATTTTTCTTCCTCTGCTAGGGCATGTCTTATCTTTTTGACGATGAAAAAAACCATAATTTCAATTAAAAATGTGTTTATCTTACTTTTTTTACTGGGATAGTTTTTCGCTACAAGTCTCCCTATTTGAGCCCTGATTAGTTCAATGGTAGGGTGGTCATCGAGTTCGCTCAAAGTTTGTTCCTAGTTCATTTACCGCCTATTGATGAGACACCAAAGCAAGCTATTTATAAATCTAAAAAATCTTCTTCTTCTTCTCGTGTCCACTTCTAATGAAGACGCGGTGCCATAATTGCAGTATCGTCTGAAAATCTTATGTGATTATTGATGTTTCCTTTAAATATTACGTTATTTACCTTAGTCGTCCTTAAATATTATTGCGAGTGTAGATTAAACAATGTAAGTATCTGCCTAACCCCCTTTTTGAATTGTTATTTCCCGTACAGATATCTTACAGAAAATCAATACAAACGCCTTTTTTCCGTATGTATCTAGGTGCATTTAGATGGCATCCCGCTGAAAGCATCTATATTGAATCTTTCGCACCTCACCTTTTAATATGATGTCCGCTTCTACTCTCTTCTTATTCCACTAGAGTTTCCGCCAATCCAAAAAATCCAGTAATCAAACTAATCAATATTAATCATGTTCCTGAAAATAGAGACAGATCTGTGTCCCCTTTTTTACAATTAGTAAAACCTTTGTTAGCAGATATAGACCTAACAATAACCACCCCCATCAGTAACTCCACTATTCCACCATGGACGAAAAAGCTACCTACTTTTAACACCAGCCTAACTTGATGTAAAAAAAGAGAAACTCCTAGCCGTCTTCCCAAACAATTATTTCAAGAAGCAATAAATACCAAAGTGCTGTCTGTACCTAAAAGACAATCTTAGCTGTACACCGACACTTGTAGTATTCTTACTGTAGAATTATATGGAATCCATAAAGCTCTTGAAAGAACGCTCTCTCTCTCTTCATCCTTAAGTAATCCAAATTTGGATATAGGCCTCCCCAAAATAAATCCAATGTTGCTTCGAGTTGTGTCGTCCAATCTTCTTAATGTCATCAGTCCATCTCATTTCTGGTCTTCCTCTACTTCTCTTTCCTAACCATGATCTCCATTGTTATATTTCGTGGTTTCATCTTTTATCCTTCAGTCGGGCATTGTGTCCTGCGAAGCTCCCTTTTAATTTGGCAGCATATTCTCCTGCGTCTTTTACTTTGGTTTTGCTTCTAATCCATTAGTTCGTTTTTTTTTGTCTATAAGTCTCACCCCGAGCATCGATCTTTTCATCGCTCTTTATGCCTTTACTATTTTATCCATATTAGACTTGATGTGTGTCCACGTCTGTGAACCATGCGTGAGTATAGGAGGAATGCACTGATCGTAAATTCTGGTTTTCAAATATTATTCTATTTTAGTGCTTTTCAAGATCCAACTCAATTTTTCAAATCCTGCCCACGCTAACCTTATTCTTTTGGTAATTTCGGCAGTTTAATTTTCTTTGTTAACTTTCATTATCTGTTCCAGATAGATATATTCGCTTACTGTTTCTAAATTTATGTCGTTCAACGTTATTTCGGTGTATTTGTCTTTATTTTTGTTTGTTCTAAGTTCATCTTAAGACCTACTTTTTCCGAAGCTTGAAATAGTTCCCTCATCATGGTCTGTAGTTCTTCGAAACTTGTACCGAATATTACAATGTCATTAGCGTATCTCAAATCACTCAGTTTTTTTCCATTAACATTTATTCCTTTATCTGCCCAAATAATGTCTTTATTTACGTCTTCCAGTCCAAGTGTGTATAGCTTTGGTGAGATAACATCTCCCTGGCAAACTCCTCTGATGATTGTTATAGCTTTGGTTTTCATATCTATTTGTATTTTAATTGTAGCTTTCTTGTAAATGTTATGTATGAGCATTCTGTATCGGTAGTCTATCCTGCAGTTGTTCATAGCTCTCTATACTGCCCAAAGTTCTATGGAGTCGAATGCCTCTTCATAATCAACGAAACCAATGTATAAGTTTAAGTGAATTCATTGGCTTTCTCTATTAGCGTTCTCACTGTAGGGATATGATCCACTGTACTGTAACCTTTTCGGAATCCTGTCTGCTCTACCAGTTGATAGCTATTGAGCTTCGACATTAACCTGTTAGTTATTTCTTTCATAAACAGTTTGTAAATTTGGGATAGCAGGTTTGTTTCTGCTGTCCCTGCTAAAAGGATTCTACCTACTAGCAAATCTCTAGAAATATGCACTGATTCCCTTTCTTTAATTCAGTTCATTTCTAATATATAGTCATTAAATCCAATAGTTTAAAAAATTCAACATATCTGTCATCAATATCACACCAGAGGAACATCAATAACCATAGTTTGGACCCCATCTCATGTGGGGGTCAGTCGAAATGAATCTGCAAATATCGCAGCAAAAGTTCTGACATACGCCAAGAAAAAATTTAAATTTATCCCGATTTAACAGCAACTATAAAACAAAAAACTCTGAAAACATTTCCAAAAACCAAAGAATGGTTATTAATGTTCCGCTGGTGTGATGTTGATGACAGATTTGTTGAATTTTTTGGACTATCGGATTTAATAACTATATTATGTTAGAAATGGACTGAATTAAAGAAAGAAAATCAAGAATATTGCTAGAGATTTAGTATTACGAGTAGGTATAGGTTATTCCACGAATATACGACTGTTTATGATTATTGCAACAACAAATATTTTACTGTGCAAGTAGAAGTATGAAAGTAAATTGGTCTAATTATTATTCCAATAAAAAGGGTCTACTGTTAGTATGACATCTGAACTAAAATTATTTCAGTTAATAGATGTTCAGATAGACGCAAAATTTATTGTGAAATTTAATCCGAAAATAACAAAAATTTTTATGCAAACGCTCATTTTTACGCAAATGTGTTCATCAGACATTTGGATTGGATCTCGGTGAAATGTATACACCAAAGAGGCGTGTCGGGTTTCTTTGATATTACACTATTTTATTACTTTATTAGTTACTACAACTGTAATAAAAATAAATGTACTAATTTTAATATAAATGAAAAGAAATTTTCAGAACGATGGGTTAGAAACCAGAAAAAGAATCTATATAATATTTCACTTTGTTAGTTTTAAATATTTGTTTGCTTTGAGTGGATGTACTCTTTAAAGTTCCGAAAGTAACGGGTATAACATACCGGCTAGTTAAAGTACCGAGTCGTTACAGATATTAAAAAGTAACGAAAATTTACATACAGTTTCATATTTCGCCGACTGATTTTAGTTTTAAAAACCGTCCGTATAGAGGTTTCCGGTGAAGAGAGGTGTCCGTTCAGAGAGAGTTTAGTGTAGTGTATTTGTTTATTGTAGCCAAAAATGCCGAGACGTGTTTTAGATGTAGACAACTTTATATTTAATGTACTTTCTTATTTTACTGCTGAGAAAACAAACGGGGGCCCTTTTGCGACCTGTTCAGTCCGTACATAAACGTGTGTGTGATGCACTCTGTATTATTGAAACAAAACTAAAGTCGGTTTTGCAAAAAACAAAAAAAAGTGGACAAAGTGAACAAAATGTCGCACAATATAAATCTCGCCGACAACCAAAGACCTTCCCGAAAGTTGCAAATTTGAAATCCGTGAGACAATATATAAAATACGCGTAAAGAAAGAACATGTTTCTTTAGATTCAGTGCTATAAAAATTAAAAGACAAAATATATTTGAAATTTCCAGATCAAGTCTCTGGAGAGTTTTAAGACAGATTGGCTTTAAGTTCAAAAAGGAAGACAATAGAAAGGCTTTGTGTGAAAGAGCTAGTGTCGTTCACAAAAGAATAGAATTTTTAAGAAATTATAACAAATTTAAAAAAGAATGTTCTTCCTTCGTTTATTTAGACGAAACATGGATTTTTGCTAAAGGCGGTATCAAACGAATTTGGCAGGACGAGAGCATAAAATCCATAAAACACATCGATAACGAGGGAAAGAGATATATTATAGTCCATGCAGGTAGAAAATATGGTTTTATTGAGGGAGCAGATCTTGTGTTTTCATCAAAATTAAAATCAGCCGATTATCATGATAATATGAATACGGAGATGTTTGTGAAATGGTTGAAAGAAAAACTGTTGCCAAGTTTACATGAACCAACCGTTATAGTACTAAATAATGCTGCGTACTATTCGGAAATTTTAAATAAGAAACCAAAAAACACCTGGACCGTAGATAAAATAAAAGAATAGTTAACGAATAAAAATATAACTTTTCCTCAATACTGTTTTAAGCCTCAATTACTCACGTTAGCTAAAAGTCATGTACAACCAAATATATATTAGACGAAATTATACATAGCTTTGGACATCGTGTGTTAGGACTACCGCCCTATCATTGCCAATTCAATCCAATTGAATATATTTGGGGGATATGCAAAACATATTATGATAACCATATTGGATACAAGGGTTACAGTGACGAGGCAGTCTTGGAAACATGGCAACAAGCATTAGATATTGCCACTCCTGAAATTTGGGGAAGAAGTGTAAAAAAATGTGAAGACTTAATTGAAGAAATCTGAATTACAACTGTTCTATAAACTATCAACTCTATATTTATATTATGACTTATATTATAACATATTTAAATCTAAGGTTTATATATGCCATAACAGTATTTTAAAAATGGGGAGAATTTACTATTGTACAATTCAGCACATTGGACCATCATTTAAGTCGATACCTTAAACCGAATTTAAAACAGTCGTATATTCGTGGAATGGAGTATAGAGTCCTTTCAAGAGCTTTAAGGATTTTATATAATTCTACAGTATGAATACTACAAGTGGCTGGGAGTCGATGTATAGTTAAGGTTTTATTTTCGGTACCGATAGCACAGTCAGTAGTATTTTTGGTCCGTGGTGGCATATTGGAAATACTGATGGGGGTGGTTATTGTCAAGTTCTGATTGGCGGAAACTCTAGTGAAATAAGAAGAGAGTAGAAGCTGACATCGTATGAAAAGGGGAGGTTCAAAAGATTCAATGCACATGCTTTCAGCGGGATGAGATCTAAATGAATCTAGACATATATACGTAAAGAAGTCGTTTGTATTAAATTTTGTATGAGACATCGTTTGTATGAGATTTTAGATAAGTGTTGCAGGCGGTCATGTAGAGCATGCTGCCATAATCGAATCTGAAGTTAATAAGAGCTCTATAGATTTTTAATGAGATTTTTTCTTCAACGCCTCTTTGGTGGTAGGCTAGAGTTTTTAAAAGGTTTATTATGTTTAAACAATTGCTTTTAGTGTTTTTAATGTGGTATCTCCATATAAGTCGTGTGTCAAAAGTAACTCCTAAAAATTTGTGTTGATCTACAAGTTTCAGTGGAACTCCGTTTAGGTAAATAACAGGAGAATGGGAACTATATCTTTTACTAAATTGGATAACTACAGATTTTCTGAAGTATAGAACATGTAGTTTGAGTAACTTTTCCTTGACAAAATAAAATAGAGTCGTCCACATGTATCACATATTTTACGGGGAGAGAAACAAAGGAACCCATGTCATTGATACTGAGAAGAAACAAGGTAGTGCTCAGAACTGAGCCTTGTGGTACAACATTTCGAAGAGTAAGTGATGCAGATGTTTTTTTTATTTGCAGCAACTTTAAAGGATCTGTTAGGTAAAAAATTATATAAATGATAAGATATTTTCAGAAAGATTAAATTCTTTAAGTTTTCTAATGATGGAAGCTTTAGATACAGTATCAAAGGCGCTCTATATACCCAAGGCAATAGCGACAACATCACTCTTATTTGTTATGGCTTGAGAAACTTCTGATTGAAGCAGAACCAAATTATCTGTCGTGCTTCTTTTCATCTTTTCTAATAATCTACAAAGCGTTTATGTTAATAAGATTGGTCTGAAAGAGTTGGGAGAGTTTAATAGGCAATCAGGTTTTTTAATAAGTATAATTGATTATTGCCAGAGGGCTGAAAAATCTTGATTAAACAATATCATATTGTAAAGTTCGAGGAGTTTGGATAACGTTGCTTGGTGAAGATTTTTAAGAAAAATTGACGAAATGTTATCAGGACCTGCTGTAGAATTTTTTGTAATAAAAGTTGTTTAGATTTAGTTCTTATTCGGCAAAATAAAAATTAATTGGATTCGACTGATCTAAAGCAATGCTGTATTATCGTTTGTGTGTGGAATTGAGAAGTTAAATTTGGTTGTGTCATGGAAGTGTTGTGCAAGTATGTTAGTTATTTGTTGATCGTCGGTAACAACATTGTCTTCATGAATTATTACAGGTATTGAAGAACTTGTATTAACACCCTTCATTTGCCTGATTTTTGCCCATACTGCCTGATTCCCCAGGAGGGGAATCTCTAGAAATAGAACTCACAAAGTTTGCCTACAATGCACTTTTGCTTCCTTTTAGAATTCGTTTTGATTTTGCATGCGTTTTTTTTATTGTTGATAAGATCTTCAATTCTGTAGGTTTTACGGTACTTATTCAGGGTCTTTTTGCATTCTTGAGTGGCTGTTTTACTGGAGTCATTTCATCAATGAACAGTTTTCCTTAAGGAAATTTAAACAAATAGTTAAACTTATTTCTAAGAAGTGATTGAAATTAAATTAATGTTGTAAATCAAATTACAATTTGTATGTGTTTTAATTTCAGAAGCAAATCACTCACTTACTTACAATTCCAAATTACATGTAATTGTAACTATTAATTTGTTTTTAATTAAAAATTACCTACGTATTAAAGTTGTATGCTTATCTCTAATTGCAACAATTTTACGACTGGAAATCGAAACAGTAATGAAGAAATTATTTCATAGTTTTAATATGAGATTATAAACATTAGAGTAAAGCAATAATACAGTTTGTCAAAACATCGGTTTGCCGTTAAGTTTATATAAAATGAATATTACTTACAAACCAAACACAATCATATATTTTTAGTACTGAAATAGGTAATGATGTTATTAGTAACAATATGGAGTGCTCATAATTAATTTAGATGGACAAATCATCGCAAATGTATCTGATTAATTAATTGAATTGTTATTCGTTGAATTGTTTCTATAATTGAGTAATCAGAATAATTAATCCTTGTCCGTATGTAATATGTTTACGCGATTTGTTGCATAAATTGATTTATAAATATAAATTTAATTTTGGAAAAATAACAAATAAAATAGCAGCTCTTTTGGCGACGCATATTAAATTTGTGACAATCGATAATATTGTGAAATTAATAGATGTTTTAACCAGTTGTTCGGTTTTATTATTGATTTATATAGCTAATACATCTCGTATTACTTTTTGTTTTATTATTTTATCAGTACATTAGATTTAATGTTATCTACACCTATAATATACTATGTTTAATTTTATTGGTATCAGTTTTTTAACCCTTTCATTGGACATAATGTTTTATATGTTAGATTTAAAAAGTAATTAAATTTTAAGAGTTAGGGCCAGTTGTTGAATCAATAGTTAACTCATGGATTAAGTAAACCATGGTTAAATTTAATTCAAAGATTATTTCTTAAGAAGTTGTTCAATGCATGTTAACTTTCGGATTTATTAAACCCGATACTGAAGCGGTGACAAAGTTGCCAGTTATTGCTTGTCAAAGGCTATAGCGGGATAGGATGGTCAAAATTGCACCATGCTCGATTCAGTTTTGGGTCTGGCCATTCGAAAGGACATAATTAAAAACTCACTCAGTTAAATTTTCATGTCCCTAGGTCCCTCTGGGGGTTCGCTATAGGAAAAAACATTAAAAAAAAAAACATATTAAAAATTTTTAGACGCTGTATTGCTGCAAAAAATCTGAAAAAATTCATGAAAGCGTATTTTTATAATACAAAAGTGCCTGATTTTTTCAGATTTTTAGCTTGAAAATTAAGCCCAGGAAAAATATTTGAAATTTTCAGTGATATTTTAGGTTATGTCGGAAATTTTTGGCCAACATTAAAACAATGTTTTATTATGGGTTTTTTTACCGTTCTTTCAAATGGCATAGGTATTATTATTATTTTTAACGTGGAAAATGCCTAAAAATCGAAAAAACTGCTGTTTTTGGCATTTTTCTGAAGTTTTTGACTCAGAACCTCAACAACATACACATAAATTAATGATATTTCATATTTTTATATGTATTCTTATCTTTACAATCGAAATAAGCTATTAAAACTATTATTTTTTATCCTACAGCATGCTCCAAAAACCGAAAAACCCCGTTTTCTCAATGTTTTTACTACATAACCTCAAAAGATTCTGAAAAATGAATCGTGAATTAGAACTCGTTTGTACACTCAAAAGTTGTGAAATTTTAAGCTAGCGAATATATCTATATACGTGATATTACATCACAATGTACATACATTTATACACAGACGCATATCTATATCTATAGTTCCATGACTTTTGAGATCCTCGTTATATACATTCATAAACTCGTACCACGCTCGTCCATGCCTTACTCTTCCGCTTAGATTCAAGAGCGTTATACCCATGCTTATATCATTATTCTTTTATTTTTTATTTTATATTTACTTAACTGTTTTGGCGTTCATGTCTTAGCCCTACATCCCGCATATCCAGGGAGCCTGATTGTAACAGAAAACATGGCGTTGATAGTTGCGCTGCACGGTAGTTGACTTTACGCGGCGCAACTACCAACGCCATGTATATCTGTTATAATCGGGCTCTCATTCTATATCGCTCTTAGTGCGTTTGCGTGTGTAGGGCCATATCGTCTATATAGCTCTTAGTCAGTTTGCGTGTTAGGGTCTTTATCTTTTCGGCGGGTCTTTTCCTCAAATGTTCAATGGCTCTCTGTTTTTGTGTTTATTTTGAATTGATTTTGAATTTGACGGCAGTATTGTGTCGTGTCTAAAATAGCAGGCAACAATAACCAGTATTATTGTTAAATTAAGAACTGGATCATCAACTAATTTTATTTCATCAGTTTTCGGGATAGATAATGAGATCAAAGTATCTGATTTTTGCGAGTCTGTAATCAATTCATTCGAGAGAGATGTATTGCCACAATATTTTGGAGTAAAAAGTCTCGTAAGAAAAGATCCGTAACCTTAACCATAACCATACTTCTGTTTATGCCATAAAGTTATTTAATTTGACGGATGATCAGCTCACATTAATTTTCGATGGAGCTTATTTAGCTCACCAAAAAAGCAGAAATAATTTTACTTATGTTTAAAGTTACTGTGTGTTGAAGAAATATCGTATTACAATAGATTTGACTAAGTTTATTTTGAAGTTTCGAGTTCCACTTTGGAAATCGTTAACTCAAAATACGAAATACCAATAAATTAAACAAATTTTGTTTTTTTACTGGGTAAAAAAATTCTTCTCATAATTTTATTTTATCTGACTTTTATTTGACTTTTATTCATATTGACAACTTAGTCACTATTTGAGATATATTTTATACGATATATTTTTACAAAATCTCCTTACAAAAATAAAATATTCGGGAAAGTTAATAAAGTTATACAGTTTAGTACCTAAATACCGGATGTTGACAGCCATCCCAATGGGGCTGGTATTATTCTATTGTAAAGAAATAAACAACATATTAAAATATTTATGACTTACTCCTTCTTCTTCCTATGCCGTCCCCATTAACGAAGGTTGGCGACCACATTTTTAAAGGCTTCTCTATCTTTTGCAACGTGGAATAATTCGTCTACAGTCATGTTTGTCCAGTCTCGAATATTTCGCAGCCATGACTTCCTCTTTCTACCTATTCCCTTTTTGCCATCGACTCTACCCTGCATGATGACCTGCAGAAGACTATATTTATTATTTCTTAGTATGTGTCCAAGGTATGCAGTCTTGCGTACTTTTATCGTTCTCAACAATTTTTTGTCTCGACCCATTCTTCTCAGCACTTCCTCATTGGTGACCCTGGCAGTCCATGGGATTCTCAACATTCTCCGGTATATCCAAAGTTCAAAGGCTTCAATCTTTTTAACTATTTGTGCTTTTAGTGTCCATGTTTCTACCCCGTACAATAGTTGCGACCAGACGTAACATTCAACAAACCTCAGTCTCAGCGCAATATTCAGATTTTTGTCACAGAACAATTGTTTGAATTTTAAGAACGCTGCCCTTGCCATTTCTATTCGTACCCGGATCTCTTGGTCTGGATCTAATTCTGTGTTGATGTAAGCTCCCAGATATTTATATTTTGTCACTCTCTCTATTTGCTGTCCACCAAGAGTTAGTTGTTCAATATTTATTGGACTCCTTGATACTATCATAAATTTGGTCTTATCTGTGTTGATGTTAAGTCCCATTTGAATGCATTCACTATTTATTGCATCTAGTAAAGTTTGTAGATCTTCTATACTCTCAGCCATAATTACCGTGTCATCTGCAAATCTCATGGTGTTTATGATTTCTCCACCAATTCTTATTCCCTCTTTTCTTTCCCATAAGGCTTTTCTGAATATGACCTGTGAGTACACGTTGAAAAGCGTCGGAGACAAGACGCATCCTTGCCTAACCCCTCTCGCAATCGGTATATTATTTGTTTCTATATCGTTCACCTTTACTACTGCTTTCTGGTTCCAGTATATAGCCTTAATAAACTCAATGTCTTTTTTGTCTAAATTGATGTTTTTTAATTCATTTGACTTACTAAAATGCTAAAATGCCGAAGATCCGAAGAATAAAAGTATATGACTATAATATAAAATATTACGACAACTTTAGTATAAAAATTAAGTAATAAATGTTTCGTCGGTATGTTCCAGGTATAAGAAACTACTGTTCTTTTATTCTTATATAGTTTACTATAACGCAAATGTAAAGCTTTCATCTCTGCCAATATTCCTCTTATAAAATTACAGAACGACACATTTATAGAAGTGTTCGAAAAAAACTGCCGCTTCAACATGACTAAATGGTCAATATTAATGAGTCAAATAAAATATAATTATTAGAAGAATTTTTTTACCAAGTAACAAAAACAAAATATTTTTTATTTCGAAAAAAATTTCCGAAGGAAAAACTGAAACGTCAAAATAACATACAATATAGACATACCATAGAAGTTCCAGTAATAAATAAGGTCACTCTCTGTAAACTTGTAGCAAAGAATAAGCGTCTATATTCTTTGCTTGTAGTATGGAGTGTACCAACGAGGCGAAGAGACCGAGCGCATTATGTATCTCTTTTCCTCCGAATGCATTCTCACTTAATTTTCTACGCAAGTGGACAAATTTGTCAAATATCACCTTAAATTTGACAAGCTGTATTAATTAACAGCTTGTAACAAATTTTTTCATGAAAATATAAAGACAAATGTGTTCTATGGTATAAACATTGGTGTTCATATATAAAAGTGAAAGACTTTTGACGTAGTGTTTATATATCATTTTGCACTTTTGTTGAGTTTATTTGAGATTTGTATTAGTGATTATTTTTGTGTTTTAAATTGCAAAAAATGGAAGAAATTAATAAAAGGAAGAGAACTGTTAACTTTACGGCTGATGAAGAACAAATAATATCTTTTGTTAAAAAATGTAAACATATTCTCGAAAATAAAAAAAGTGATGCAGTTACAAATTCCGAGAAATTGAAAATCTGGGAAAAATTGCACAAGAATATTGTAGTGTAATGGGCTGTTTAAAAACAAGTTTATGTTTAAGAACAAAATACAACAACATGAAAAAAATGCAAAAGAAAAAAATATTTGAGATATACAGGAGGGGGGTATTCAATTAAAGTGGATATTTCCGGTACAGATATCACAATTAAGGAAATATTAGGAGATACTGTAACTGGATTTGTTTCGAACTATGACGCCGATTCAGATGATCACAATCCTGTTAATGATGTTGCCACAGAAGATTTTCAAAAATAATTAATCATAGAATAAGTTGGTGGTAAGTAATACAAATAGTGTTACATAAACTAATTTTTTGATTGACTTTACTGATAAAACTCATCTTTAAAGTACTCTACAATATATTTTGAATTTTTGGTAATATTATATATACATTTTTTAGAAACTGAACCTACAGTAAACTCAGAAGGAAGTTGTGAAAATAGCATTAATGATGCAATGAAGATTACGTTAATGCCAAAGTCCTCAGAGTTTGGCATTAACGAGACCGTTAATGCCAAATATATTTAAAATGATGAGAAATATATTCAAAAAAAATCTTGACTTGGGCTTTATCCAAAACCGAATTCGTAGAACTGCAGAGAAAATGTTTTCTGGAAGAGCACCAACTAAAACTGCAGCATATGCAAGAAAAACATGAATTACATCTTCTTCTTCTTCTTGTGCCACTCCTATCGGAGATTGGAAATCATCAAGGATATCCTGACCTTGTTTACAGCTGACCTAAAGAGTTCATTAGTGGTACAGCCAAACCACTCTCTCAAATTACGCAGCCATGACATTCTTCTATGGCCTGGATTCCGTTTTCCTTCTATTTTTCCTTGCATTATATTTTGAAGTAATGCGTATTTATGTCCTCTCATCAGGTGACCCAGATATTCGAGTTTTCTTCGGTTGGTCGTTGACAAAATTTCTGGGTCTTTTCCTATCCTTCGCATTACTTCAAAATTTGTAACTCTTTCAACCCAACTTATCTTCAACATTCAACGGTAGCACCACATCTTGAAACTTCCAATATTTTTTTTTATTAATTTTCTTGAGAGTCCAGGCATCTACACCGTATAATAGCGTGTTAAATACGTAGCCCCTTAGCATTCTTAATCGGAGAGGGATGCTTATATCTCTGTTGCAGAAGAATTTCCTCATCTTTATGAAAGTGGCCCTGGCAATTTCGATACGTCTTTTTATTTCATTATTTTGGTCTCCAGTTTCGTTTATTGAAGTACCCAAATATTATTTGTAACTTGATACTTTTTCAATTTGAATGCAGTTTATATTAATATATGCTGATTGTGTCATGTGATCTTATCTTCATGAATTACATATGAACATTCAAAAGGAAAAATTTGAAATTAAAAAAACTATACTGCTTATAGATCAAGAAAAACATATGTTTAAATAGTAATGTTGAGTTTTTAGCTTATAACGACAAAAATTTTTATATCAAATGAATGTTTTTCCTTTGGATTTCCTTCCCAAAACAATTAATGATTTTTACACCAAAATGAAAAACTTATGACAATGGGTATTTATAAATATATAATGCATTAATTTATAAAAACAATAAGTATACACTGAGAAATCTAATTTATTTTTGTGTTGCCTATTTGTGTCACCGAATTATAATACTATAAATACATTTTTTTGAAGTCAAAATGTAATTGGCAAAACAATTTGGATCGAAATGAAACACTTATTTTCCTTTATAATAATTTATAATGTTTTATTATACATCGTTTTATTACAAAATCTAGGACATTTAATTTTCATTTTTTACATGTTATATACTAAAAAATATAAAATACAATAAAAAGTTGCAAATATTTATTAAAAAATCTAAAGCGTTAACAACAAACTGTTGTGTGAAAACATCACTAGGAAAATGAAACAAATTAATAATAAAAAATGAATTTTGTTTGAAATGCATTTTTATTGCAACAACCTCACAAAGAGGTTATGCATTATTGAAAATCTATATGTATTATTGTTTAGTCTGTCATTTTGTTTAAAGTGTACATTATTATTATCATTTAAATTTGCTGCCAAATCTTCCTCAATATTTTGTCGTAAGTCATCCGGTACATATGGTTAAGAAACATTTGCTTCTTTTGCAATGTTATAAAAAATTGTTTTGACAACAACAATGGCTTCTATTCTATTTCTCTCTACACTTAGCCCTAAAGCCAAGATAGGAAATCGTCTCTTCCATGTACCAAAAAATTGTAGGATTGTAGAATTTAGTTGTTGGTTTCAGATGTAGCTGAATATAGATACTTGCTCGTATGCATGTTTACGTGGCCATTAAGTTCTCAATAGCAGCTGCAGTTGTTATTGCATGGTCAACAATGTACTGTTTTAAGTCCTTAACGAGGATCAGGAAGTTTTACACATGTGGTTTCTTTCGATACATCCCACCAAAAGGTGGTCAAGAAAAATTAATAATAATGATATGACAGAATATTGAGTAAATAAAAAGTTGATTTAATAGTTGAGCGTTAACTATTTTTAGAATAAAAATAGTGAAATAAAAAAAGGTAATAGATGAATAAAATCGAAAGTAATTGAAATATAATAACGATTTAAAGAAAAATAATAAATAGATATGTGATGATCATAAAATGACAGTCTTTTGCTTTAAAAAATGTTTTTAAACAATGTTGTTGTTTGTCATAAATCGTTTGTAATAGTCTATGTAGCGTCAGTGTATAATTATTTTTAAGTTATTACTAATACGATAAAAAGGCTTGCTTTCATTCATAGAGCTTACTACAGTTCGCTCTGCATCATTGCACAAAGATAGAATGCGTATAAACGACTGGTGGTGATCTGTATTAAAATTAGATCTTAATTGTCTTTTTTATTTTCGTATACTCGTAGATTCCTCATTTCTGTTCTTTTATCGTCCGTTGCTTTCAAAATTGTAGAGTGCACAGATTTTGGCAATTTACTGAACATATTTCAAATGTAAGAAACCTACAGTCGGTTCACAATTTGTTGATAGCTCACTGCAAGTTTAACCCTAATTAGAAAACTGAAATACAGAGAGGATAGGTAATACGATATAATAGTAAAAACCAACCTAAAACTGACGGTTTAAGACGTTTTCGACTAACCCACCTTATATCTGAAGGAATACAATACCTTATAATCCTATTACGGGGGTATTTTGAATGGTTAGAGATGAACGACCAGTGTCGTAGAGTATATGATTGAAACATTTATTTGAACTAAATAAATATATTTTTTAAATTGTACTTATGTAAATCGTATTTTTTAATAAAACTTATTTATTTTATTCAAAAATAAAAAGTTTCTTGCCATTTGTAAAAGATACATTTATTTAATTAAGGAAAAAGGCGCCAAATGTCGCCTGGCAAAATTTCCAATGTGTTTTAAATGTATTAATTATTTTCGAATCCGGAGAAAACTAATAAATATTTTTGAAAAATTTAAACGCAGAATGAAAGATTATATTATTACTCAGGGCAGAAAGTCCCTGAAAACTTCTACAATGTTTATTTTAATATGTTATGTAACAGGGGTGAAAATAAAAGAGAAAATATAGTATAATTTTTAATTGAAAATATTGCATGCAAAAAAAACTTTTTATTTATTCTAAAAAATATTTCATTCTGCCTTTAAATTTTTAAAAAATGCTTTTTAGTTTTCTCAGGATTTAAAAAAAAATGGATACATTTAAAACACATTGAACATTTTGACAGGCGACATTTTGCGCCTTTCCCCTTTAATACCTTACGATTACAACTACTATTACTTACCTTATATAATTACGATTAGAAAACTATTCAAATTCAAAATAAATAGGATTGTTCAATTTTTTCGCATGCGAAAAATCATGTCATTTTTTCGCTGTATTACTAGCTACCATTCTACCACAATTTTACAATTATTTCCCGTTCTCCAACCCTTCCTACTCACATTTTAACCCCACTCCATTAGAAATACAGACAGTTGTAAGATAGCAAAGAAAGTCACACTCTCTTCCCTGTCGTCTCTCGATGATAACGGACATTCTCTCTTGACTGCTGACTGTTGCTAGAAACAGTCGTCCTCTTTTTCGATCTCTCTATCGCTTGGTACAGACTCACCACGCTTTTTCTCCACTCTAATTATCTCTCTCGCTTATAGTTACGCGAAAAATACCGCAAGTACTATTTTAAATCGTGTACAGACGCAAATGTGCTCTACATCGTGATCTAAGTGTTAATACGCGAAACACGTGTTCAGAAATCGGTAACCGGACAGTTTCCCTGTATGAAGAACAACCGCGACTGAAAGCCTCTAAATACCGCGAGTGTGTGTATGTGCAGCAGAAAAATTGGTAAGACTTTGTATAAACTTAATTTGCTATAATCTGTATAACCTTTTACCACATATCCTAATTTATTTGAACCAGCCCTATGTAATACAGTCCTCATTAACTGAAATTATATTTATAATTTCACATATGTACACCCTTTTTGTACATATTGTGGTCCTTCGAGCCGGATATAAATCATAATCTCTCTCTCACTCTCTATCTCTCTGTCTCACATCTTGATTCTACATAGTTTGGTACACTTTTGAGTCATATGTAAATCCTCATTCTCTCTGTTTTATCTCATGCTCGATTGAACATATTTTGATCTAATTCGGTTCAGATAAATCATACCTCTGCTGTAAATCTCATTAGATTTGGTCCTTCGAAATTATGTATTTCTATATATGTGTATATGTTCTTTGATATATATGTATATACGTATGTATTGATAAATCGATATATTGATAGATCGTTGTTTAATAATTCTTATCTGTGTAAATTCCAATTTTATGATTCTATTGTTAAAGGACGTTAGAAAGTCAGGTAAAATTACCCATTGATAGATACCTCTGACGTAGTAAAAATTCCAGCCCTTTTGTCAACCAAAGATACTCATTATAATCCCAACTAATTGTATTGTTCTCTGACACGTTTCGCCATAGGTACATATCTAGGTAAATAATTTGGGATTTTGTCCTATTGTTCTGAATAATAAATTTTTACAAGAATTCTCCGCTGTTATTGTCATTAATCCCTAGCATAATAATCGCTTTATTCAAATCGCTTGATGACACAAACTAAATTTTTACAATAATCTCTGCTCTTAGAAAGTATTTGCATATTAATTGCTTTATTAAATCAATTAAAATTATCTCAGTGTTAATTTAAATTAAATACACGATACCAAATATAATTTTCACACAAAAAAAAAACAAGAAACTGATAATCTCATTACACTCTTATATACATATTTTTTCTCTTCTCTTTGTACCCTTTCCAAGGGTCGGTAGGTTTTATTCTCTTTATCATTCATTTCTGTCTGGTACACTCTTATTATACTCTATATAACTATAATATACTCCAATTCAAAATGGCAGAAATTGCAGAATATTTTTATGCAATGCACGTTTCACAAAGAAATATCGCCAGAATTGCGAACGTTGTTAGTTCAAATGAAAAAGGCCTCTCTAATTGTAGAATTAGAGAATATATTACTCAGCTTAGGGCAGCTTATAAATCGTATTTGGATGCTTTGGAAAACCTGGCTGACGACGAAACTATTCTCGAAAGTGAGGAAGTAGATATTACTTATGAAAAATATATGGATGCTTTATGTTTCTTAGAAGAAAAACTGGAAGCTAAACAGGCTTTTAAATTTGATACAAAATTTAAGGCGAATACTTCCAGTAAATACATTGTTAAAAGTACTGATTTGAATATAAATGGCCAAAAAGAAGTTAAAAATACATTTTACTCTGACTCCCTCCCCAATCAGTTCAAAGAGATGAAAGAAATAACTATAAGTACTTCGTTTAGTTCTGCAATTGTTCAAGCTCAGACGCAAGAGCTTCAAAAGCCGACTTATAAAAACACTTCTAATAACAATAGTACTTAAGATGTAATAGGCCAGCCTCTCTTAAAAAATGTGTTACCAGCACAAACAGTCACTTTTCAAAATACTCCAGAACAAAATATGATTACTGAAACTGTAATATCTGCATCTCTCGTGCTTCTTAACATTTCTCCCCCACAAATATTACAAGAATCCAATACCTTGGTTTCAAGTCAAGTTTTACATACACAAAATATTTTAATCTCTGCTCCTATTCTAAAAACTGTCAATTTGTCTCCATTGGTTATTGAAAACTTAACTCAAGTACCGCCTTCTTGCGGTGTGCAAGCGGAATTGGCAAATATACCTCCCCAAACTCGTATACAAATTCAAGATATCTCTCAACATGAAACTTTAAATGCTCTAAATATACGACAGGTTAATAAACTCTCTATTCAAGCTCAGAATATATTCACTCCCACTTTCTTACATTTCAATAAAATTCCTACACAAAAATCTATTGATTTATTATTAATTGCAACACCTTGTGAAGGTGCTGTACATGTCAATTTTTTGAAAATTATCCCTTCTCGGAATAAATCCATTGTTCCTCCACTAACACACGAAAATCAAATACTCCTCTCACAGCCTCGTATTGACACGGATGTCATCAAATTTCTCTCAATACAAACTATTCTTACTCATACCACCTCACAATCTAATTCATTAGATTCAGTAGAACCTGCCTTTTCTTCTGTTACCGTGGCCCTACCATTCGTAGAGGGCCAAGTAACAACAGCTCCTGCAGTGCCCAACCATATTCTGTTACTGGAGGCCCAGTGTGCATTGCCGCCTCCTGATATGGTGAACGTTAATGTAACGTGCCCTACTCCGTTGTTTACTGTCCCTCAGGTTCAAACTTTTGTTAACCAAACCACACACTCAGTAGCCTCTCATACTATAAAAAATTATGCAAATATCGACAATATCGTGACCAGCGCCAATAACTTGGAAAGGTTACACATACTTTATTCTCAACTACGCTCGCTTCTGAACATTCACGGTTTCCAACTCTATAAAATATATTTAAATTCTCGTGCCTTTTCAAATGAGCATAATATGATCTTCACTTCAGAAGTTAATCTTGACTTAGTTAGTAGCTTCTCTAAGGTCCTAGGTATTAACAGGTCACCTTATCAAGACGATTTTTCTTTTAAGTTGCCTATTTGTGAAGAGGCGCCTCCCTTAACAAAAAGAAAATTATGTACCTATGTTTCTCGAATGTATAACTCCTTAGGAAAACTCTTATCTTTTAGAGTACACTCTAAATCTTTCTTACAAATTATCTGGTCATTGCCCTTAGACTGGTACAGTGATATACTGGATGACCTATTGATCCCGGATTGGAAATCATTATTGGATACATTCCAATCAATATCTAAAATAATTACATTTCCCAGATGCCTGACACTTCCACTGCCTAAATCGGATATGCAATTACATTGTTTCACCGATGCCTCTCAGGACATTTATGCTGCTTGTGTCTATCTTCGAGTCGTGTATAGTGACAACACAGTCACGTCTCGCCTCATAGCATCGAAAACTAGAATAGCTCCACTAAAAAATAAACTAACTATTCCTCGGTTAGAATTGTCTGGTATCTTATTAGGTGTCACTCTTACTAGAAAGGTACTTGAGGTTCTTTCAAAAAACGTCACAATATCTGAAGTTTACATATTCTCAGACAGCCTCATCGCTTTAACATGGATTTTAACAACTAAATTTACATGGAATCCATTTGTACTTCATCGTGTCAGTCAAATCAAAGAATTAAGTAAATCCTTTTTATTTCATCATGTAAGTTCCTCTTTAAACGTAGCAGATTTGCCCTCTAGAGCCTCAGATATCACTCAGTCAAATTTAAAAAAAAATTTGGACCGAAGGTCCCCCATTTTTAGTTTCCAGTGTAATAGACTACTCTCAATTCAGGATAAAAGAATGGACGGGAGATTTACTGGAACTCAGACACACTCAGGTTACTTTAAGCACAACCTCTGACATATCTCAAGTGAATAATACGCTTGAAACCCTTTTTAATAAATGTTCGTCATTTTCAAAAATTCAGAGAACTCTGGCATATGTTTTTCGTTTTCTCTCAAATCTAAGAAAAAGACATACTAATTCACCTTTAGAATTAGGACCACTGCAGGTTTGTGAAATAAGCTCCTCCACCACTGTGATTGTTAAGTACATACAATCACAGGCCTTTCCTAAAGAATTTCATGAGTTAAAACATCGGAAAATAATCTCTGATAAAACTATCAGGGCACTAAACCCCTTCCTCTCTGAGAAAACTGGACTTCTTCATGTAGGTGGTAGATTAGAATTTGCCCCTATCTCTTTCGAACAGAAACATCCCTTGCTACTACCATCTAATCATTCAGTTGTCAAATTAATGATAAAACAAATGCATGTTAAATTGGGACATGCAGGTGCCTTGACCACGTTGTCAAATTTTCGTTCGAAATATTGGCCTATCTCTGGACTAAGACAAACAAAGAAGATAATACACGACTGTGTGAAATGTTTCCGTTTCATGACACCCAAGTTAACACAACTTATGGCAGATCTCCATCCCGATCGTGTTCTCTCGACAAGACCTTTCCAAAAGGTCTCAGTAGATTACGGAGGGTTTTTCATGATACGATCCTCTCATCTTAGAAAGGCTCCATTATATAAAGCATACATACCCTTCTTCATATGTATGACCACCAAATGTGTTCATATCGAACTTGTCACTGGCTTAACAGCTGATGCTTTTATTCTCACCCTTAAAAGATTTATTGCAAGGCGGAGCGCTCCCGAGATTATATGGTCAGACAATGCTACTAATTTCTATGGTGCCCGCAATCAGCTTCTTGAGTTAAACGAACTCTTTAAAAGTAAGAACTTCTCGCAGAGGATTACTAATTTCTGCTCTGAAAACTCTATTCGTTTTAAATTTGGAGTGCCTCGTAACCCTTTTCAATTTGGGTTGCATGAGGTAGGGATTAAAGGTGCCAAATACTATCTTTATCGTCTTGTAGAAAATCTTCGTTTTACCTTTGAAGTTTTTTATACAATAATTTGTCAAATCGAAGCCATTTTAAACTCAAGACCTATCACTCAGCTCTCAAACGATCCAAATGATCTCTCAGTCTTAACGCCCGGACACTTCCTTGTAGGAAAAAGTCTCACAAGTCCACCAGAACCAGATCTCTCAGAACTACTACTTTAAAGATAGGTGATGTTGTACTAATTAAAGATGAAGAGACTCCCCCACTCCTCTGGCCTCTGGCAAAGATTATCGAAGTGCTCCCAGGCACTCTCTTGTTCGAACTGTTAGGGTATCCACACCTAATGGCGAATATCTTAGGTCAATAAAGAAAGTAGCTAGGTTACCCTTTAACCAATAGTGGTACTTTCTGCCAAACATGTATATAGTTTCTATAGACTCTAGTTTCTCTAGATTTTAAATAGTTTTTAGTTATCTTAGTTCATTACAACAGTACCCCTAATGTATACTGGTTTACCCTCGTTCTCGAAGTAACTATTTGATACCCTATCCCAGTGGCGTAACTCTTCTCGCCCGCCCCCAGTATGTTCAATTTTTTCACATGCGAAAAATCATGTCATTTTTTCGCTGTATTACTAGCTACCATTCTACCACAATTTTACAATTATTTCCCGTTCTCCAACCCTTCCTACTCACATTTTAACCCCACTCCATTAGAAATACAGACAGTTGTAAGATAGCAAAGAAAGTCACACTCTCTTCCCTGTCGTCTCTCGATGATAACGGACATTCTCTCTTGACTGCTGACTGTTGCTAGAAACAGTCGTCCTCTTTTTCGATCTCTCTATCGCTTGGTACAGACTCACCACGCTTTTTCTCCACTCTAATTATCTCTCTCGCTTATAGTTACGCGAAAAATACCGCAAGTACTATTTTAAATCGTGTACAGACGCAAATGTGCTCTACATCGTGATCTAAGTGTTAATACGCGAAACACGTGTTCAGAAATCGGTAACCGGACAGTTTCCCCGTATGAAGAACAACCGCGACTGAAAGCCTCTAAATACCGCGAGTGTGTGTATGTGCAGCAGAAAAATTGGTAAGACTTTGTATAAACTTAATTTGCTATAATCTGTATAACCTTTTACCACATATCCTAATTTATTTGAACCAGCCCTATGTAATACAGTCCTCATTAACTGAAATTATATTTATAATTTCACATATGTACATCCTTTTTGTACAAGGATCAACTTCAGAATCCGAGTCATCTTGAGGGTTAATAATTAGGTTAATAATCTCTACGGTCGCATGAATTATGTTATCAAGATCCCACATTTTTTGTTCTTCTTCTATATGTCTTACTGCATCTTTCCAGTTTAGTTTTGTAATATGTTATAAAGACTCGTATAACAATTCACGTACAGCTTGTATTTTATATGACGTATTTTTTCTAGCCACATAACTTTTCATTTGTGCCCAAATGAGTTCAATTGGATTTATTTCGCAGTGGTAGGGTGGAAGTCTAAAGACTGTGATGTTTCGCCTTTCCGCCGTTTTGTCAACTACGTATTTCTTAAACTTAGATTTGTGTTGCCGGCAATTTTTAAAAGTTCTGCTTTTACCATTCCATCTTCGTAAGGCAGATACTTATTCCGCAGCCAGTCAAGAATATCCTGTTTCTTCCACGCATTCGTTAGAACTCTTTCTACTAGTCGTGAATGATAAGGTGCATTATCTAATACTATAATTGAATTTGGTGGTATGTGTTCAATCATTTGCTCGAAACATTCTTCGAAAACATCAGCTGTCATCTCCTCGTGATAGTCTTTTGTGCTTTTGGAATGAAATTCCAACAAACCATGCTTAACAAATCCTTTTTCACTGCCAATGTAAGAAATTATTAATCTACTGCCTTTACCAGAAGGTGGGGAGATACCAGTAGACCAACCTTCCATAAAGGCTTGCCTGGAGCTTAATATATTTTTATCTGACCATTTTTTTTTAGATTATGACCTGAGTTTACCCACGTTTCATCCTGGTAGAAGATGGGCCTTTCTTCAGCCCGGAATTTTCATATGAATCTTAGATAATTTCTTCTCCAACATCATCTTCTCCTCCCGGTCAATCAAAAGTGATTTTCGGTCTGATTTCTCCCACTGGAAATTTAATTCTTTTAAAACTTGCCACAATTTATTTCGTCCGATATGAGGCAAATCCGGATCGTCTCTAACTTCCTGTAAAATTTTGTTTAGGTTTGGTATTTTTTTTTTTGAAAAAAAAATCCATGCATTTTCCTTGGAATACCATTTTTGGCAAATTCATCAATTTCAATAGGCTTTTTCCCCCTCTTTAAGTTTTCGTTTGTTTTTGGGTTAGTTACCGTGTTTTTTTCTTTCTGATAGGAACCTATATAAAGTTGACTCTCCTACGCCAGTCATGTTGGCACAACTTTCGACTATGTTGCGAACAGTGTTTGTGGGATTCTGAGAAACCAGAGCATCGTGAAAATTCAGGACAATAATCTTCTCTCTTGGCCAATAGAGAGACTTACTGACTGTACGCAACAGTACCGGTGTAAAACTTGATGATGAAGCCATCACAAACAATCCAACAAAACAAGCGCGAGCGAAAGGTACGTATATGTTCGTAGGTATATGGAATAAAAAATCACCCATGCACTGCATATAATTCGCAAAAGAAATATTCGAGACGCTAATTACTGCCGTAGACGCGGAAACACCGACGAGTCGTAAATTACATGCGATCAAAAACGTACTAAACAAAAAAATTGTTTTCGTTCGTAATAACTTCACCCTTTCAAGTTGAGTTTCGAATATAATTATAATATTAAAAATCTGGGGAATTCCATCTTAATTATCTTGCAACGAATAGTACCTTCGGATATGAATTCCAGGTTTTCTAGTAAAGTGATTAATCGCGAAGATTAGTATTGAAATATCCAAAGAGATAAGGTATTCTTATTTACAAAATTGTTAAAGGTTAAATTCTTATTTTTATTAATATATTATAATTACATAACATTAGCCGTGAAAGTTTTAATTGTTTTTTTTTTGCTAAATATATTAGTATTAAAATATTATCAATATTATGTATAACAGTATTAAAACATTATATTATTATTTAATGAATAAACACCTTAGGAACGCCTATGATTTACGACCGTTTTATGAGTTTGAGGCATATTTCGTGCTCTCAACAATTTGTGAACGAAGAATATGGATTTCGATTGTTTTTACAAATAATGTATCTATGTAGGTGTAACCAAAACAGTTTTAGTACAAAGCATTCTTTCTCATCGTTATTCTTCGGGCAATTTTCTTCTAGATAGCCACTAGTGGTATTATTATAATCGATCATTATACTTTTTGTTATATAGATCTTGTCCTTTGTGATAATTGTGACAACGACAAAATCGTACGACTGCAAAAAAATCATTTGTTGGTAAGTGGTCAATTTCGAATACGGCTTATAGCTATAAGCTATAGGAGTTTTTAAGATATTTCTTTGACATTTATAAAGAACAAGAGTGTCTTTGGAAAATAAAATCGACATCATATCATGATAAAATCACTAGAAAAAAAGCTGTGAATATTTTGGTTGCTAAATTTCAAGAAGTGAAAGCGGATACTAATGAAGAGTTGCTCAAAAAATAAATTAATAATTTTCGTTATTACAAAAGTTACGTAATGTTACAAAAGGGAATTAAAATTATCTGTATATAATCGCAATTCTTCTAATAAATATACGTGTCAGTATTTATGTCTTGTCAGCAACCAATTTTTTTTCTTTTATGCAAAGAGCAAGAGTCGCTAAAAGTATATCGTTATCTGAGATGTTTCTGATTTGAAAGTAAAACTCATATTGCAAAATATGAGTTTGTGTGTGTGGTATGTGTGTGTTACCATCCGATTTTCAACATTATTGTACTGCAATTGCATTCGACAAAATCGTACTGCGCTATTGGAATGTGAGTGGCGGGCTTAAGGGGTGTCCTTCGAAATCTAACACTGTTAATTTTATGATCAAATTTTTTTAAAAACAGTGAAACAGAGATATTATGTTTTTCTGTTTCAATCTGATTTTGAGATGTTTTGGTATCGTACAAAAAAAACTAATTTTTAATTTATTAAATTTTTTAGCTCTACTTTACGTTAAGATCCAAATCAAAACACTTCTTACTCTTTTCACTAATTTCATGATTGCAATAATGTGGGAAACAAGAAATATTGTTATAATTACGCGTTCAATAATGCCATTATGTGTTTTATTGGGAGACCCCATTGTTGTTTAATCTGGCAATATCTCGTGTGAAAACATTTTCCAACAACCAAACCATAAATAGCTAATCGGAGAGTCAAGATTGTTCTTGCTTTTACCGATGACAAAAATGCAGTAGCACAATCTAGCTACATTAAATATCATGTTCAAATACAATTTCACTACAATTTCAATTTACTTAATCGTTTCAGTGCCGCTTTTTTCTTAGCAAACTAAAAAAATAATTTTTGCCAAAAATATACTTAAAACAGTTTATATAATACTTTTTGGACATTAAAAAAAATAACATTTATTTATATGAAAAAAAATTATAATGGGTTTATTTGTACCCAAAAGTACTCAAATCTAAAATACTAGCGCATATGACACGCATATGAAAAGCAATTTCTTTCCTTTTGAAGGCACAAATAGACATTGCACTTCTAACATTTCCATCTTGATTTTCCAGTACAACCAGGGTTTTTGAATCTTAAAGGTAGGTGTGAGTGCTCTGGAAAATGTCCAATATCAAATTGCAACTCAGTAAGAGGTCTTATTTTATTGTTTTGGCCTTTTGCAGCTACTACTGGACTAGATGTATCGCTTAAAGTTCTTCCACGTTTTCGTTTATTGAAAGAGTTTACTTTTATAAGGGCTTCACGAACTTTCTTCATAAAGTTTAGAAGGTCCATGATATCTTTTTGTAAAATTGCTAAAGTATGCATGTTTCGTTTTTCCTATAACCAAGAGTTTCTAAGGGCTATGTCAACTGCATGAAAGATTAGTCGAACAATCCAATTTTTGCAAAATGTTTTTGTTTTGTAAAACGCAATAATAGCATCTGTATTATCTATGCCATCCATGGCCTTATTATACTTTTGTATAACTTAGTTGGATACCATTATCACTGGCTTGTTATCTAACTATCTGGTTACTACAACTCCACCAGAAGAGATAATTTCTTTCGTTTATCCTCTCTCATTTTTTTTTAATCTTTTACATCAGTTAAAGGTGGTTTAGAAAATCTATTGATCCTCGCAGTACCAGCAACAAGTATTAATTTTTGGTTGAGAATTTGTAAAAGATTATAGCCCGTAAAATAGTTGTTACAGTACAATGTATGCTTATTAGGTTCAAGTACTTTTGATAATTGCAATACGATAGCTGCACCCTGTCTATATTTCAAAAAAGGAGGTTCTTCTACCTTGATAGATTATAAAATTGTAAGTCAATCTACTTTTACCAGCAAATAAATACAGTTCTACTCCCCATGGATTGGGCTTGTTTTTGATATATTGCTTTATAGACAGCTGCCTTTGAAGGGTATGATTTGTTTGTCTATGCAAACATTTGTTTCTATCTGCAGTTTTGTACATCTCTTTATAGTGTATTTTTATGTATGAGAGAGTAATAAAACAATAAATTATGTATGCAAATCCCTAAACTGTTGATACCGGTGACTCAATGAAAAACAGATATTTGTCAACAAGTTTACAGAAGTATATAGGAAAACAATTTTAAATTGAGTATGACCACCAGGTATAAAGGTTGGAGCAGAATAGAATACAATAGTTGTGAGGGTTACTAATCCCTAAATAAGGTTGCCAGTGTCGGAGTGATGGAGGTTAACAGGTACTAATGAATTTGCAAGAAATGTAAGATGTTTATTTTATTGGTTATATATAACCAATAAAAGTTTAATAAGTACCTACCTATTTGCAAAATAAAGTTTAATTCTTTAGATAAAATAAAACGTTTTATTTTATCTATTTGCAAAATAAAGTTTAATTCTTTGCCTATTTGCAAAATAAAGTTTAATTCTTTAGATAAAATAAAACGTTTTCTTTTATCTGAAATGAGTGCATTCCACGAAGTAAGGGTTTCAACAATCAAACATTTAATTCTTTAATTCCAGGAATCTACGACAGTAATTGACTAGATAATTACCTTCTAAACTTATCCCACAGAAAATGTGATAGTGGGTTTTTCCATTTTGTATATATGAAGGTCCAAGTGGCGTATTCAAAATTCTTAACAGTTCACTAAAAGTAGGTACTTCAGTTGCAAGGTGCAGTTTATTGTGTATACTAGTGTTATGGAAAATTTGGAAGTGCCGTGTAAACGCCGAAAAATTGGTCCTCTAACAGTTAATGAAAAAACATTAATATTTAATTGTTTTAAATCATTTACAGACAAACGTTTATGTAAAAGTGTTGATGAGACCGTTGAGTTAGTTAGCAGTACACTTGGTGTTGGGAAATCTACGATTTACAGAGTTATTAAAGAAGAGAAATGTGGTAGTTTTCAAATGCCACGTAATGCTCCAGGAAAACCAAAATTTCAAATAGAATATCATTTTAAAGAAGGACTTCGACGGAAAGTGCATAAATTCTTCTTTAGACAAGAATTTCCAACATTGGATAAAGTTCTTGTCTCAGTTCGAGATGATAAGGATTACCCAGAAATGAGTCGAAGTACGTTATGGAAACTTTTAAAAGAAATAGGCTTCCGCTGGGAAAAGAATCCCAGAAAGTCTATTTTATTAGAAAGAAGCGATATTGTCATATGGAGAAGACATTTTCTAAGAACTATAAAGGAAATGAGAAACCAAAAAAGAAAAATATTTTATCTTGATGAAACATGGATCAACGAGGGTCATACACCAAATAAATTTTGGCAGGATGAAACTGTTACAAGTCAAAGGCACGCTTTTGTAAATAACTTATCTACTGGTTTAAACCCACCATCAGGAAAGGGACGCAGGCTGATAATAGTACACATTGGCAGTTCAGTCTGTTTTGTTGAAGGTGGTTTATTAACTTTTGAATCAACTCGTACCGGTGACTACCATGAAGACATGAATGCTGATGTCTTTCAAGAATGGTTCAAACAAATGATAGATCTTCTTCCTAAGAACTGTGTAATAGTAATGGATAATGCAAGTTATCACTCCAGACTTATAGAAGGACTGCCCACAACCAAGTGGTTAAAAAAAGACTTGCAGAATTGGCTAAGTTCAAAAAATATTACGTACCATCCTGGATCTATAAGAAAGGAACTTTATTCGTTGTGTGCCCTTCATAAAGAAAAATTTAAAAAATACGAAATTGATGAAATTGCCAAAAATCGTGGAATGGCAGTACTTAGATCCCCACCATATCATTGTGAATTAAACCCGATTGAACTGGTATGGGCACAGATAAAGAGTGAAGTTTCAAGAAAAAATACCACTTTTAAAATTCATGATGTTAAACAGTTGTTTTTGGAGGCCGTAAATAATGTAAAACCTGAAAACTGGGAAAAGGCAGTAAATCACACTATTAAAGAAGAGGAAAAAATGTGGAAGCTGGACAATATTACTGATAAAATGATCGAGCCAGTTATTGTAAATCTTGGTTCTGAAAGTTCATCTTCTGAATCTGATTTGGATTTGTAACAAGTAGCTGTAAGTTTTATATTAATATTTTTACTCATCTATTTAACATACCTTAGACGGTTTTAAAAACTCTTTTTCTCTTTTGTAATTTTTAAAAATTAAAAAAAATGTGAATTTTTTAAAATCCTTTTTATTGTAGGCCAGTCAGTTCTAATATAGTGTGTGATAAAAGAGGTCACTTTTGTTTACATACAGATAACACTATATAACACTGAAATAATTCATTTATTTTTTACAATTATTCAAAGTAATTTTTCAATTAATCTTGAGCACGCCCATGGAGTGGTCGGAGCTACCAGTTAAAATTATGCTAATTACTCTCTCGTTCATAAAAATAAACTATAGAAATGATGTAAAAACTGGTCGAACTTTCTAAAGTTTGTCGTTGCATTGTCTGGATTCCAGATTGTCAACACAATGTAAGTGGGTGTCAAATTTGAAAAAACGATTCAATGTCATTGTGTCTAAGAAATATCAATTTTTAAAGATTTGTCCCAATACATACTTAGTCTTGGAAATTTTAGACAGCCTGTTAGAATACTAAGGCCAAAAAACGATTTTGTTACTTGTTTAAGATAATTATAAAAATATCTTAAAATCAATAATAGATTATACAACCGATATAAAAAATTGGATATAATGTTTATACCCCATAAGTGAGCTACACAAAAATATAATATTTTTAATCTTAGTATGCCAATGACCCTTAAGGATTAAAACAACGATTTAACAAAGATATTGGATAAACCATCAAAGCCAAAGTAATATTTTATAAAAACATACCGTTTACACATAAACATTTTATCACATAAACACTGCGTGATTTGCTGATTCCTCTAGTGCTAAAACTTTCTACGAAATGGATTGGGCGCGGTTAACATTCGTTTAAAAGTGCTACAAGCTGGGGATTTAAACCTCTTGTGTTTTTACCTTCAGTAAACTTAAAGTTGTCTTATTTTACCGAAAGTTTTAAACGTTGGGAATAATTTAAAACTCCTAACGCACGAGGACTGCTTTGTTTAGATTTCCAACATATTTACTACTCTAAAGTGATATGTAGGTAGTAATTATTGCAAACAAAAAATTAAACAATGTCAGTACGTAGTTTTAAATTTGTTGGTGTTTTGGTTTGACGTTTAAATTTAATAATATTGTTTTCTATAATAGTCGCCGTATTTACAAAGATATATTACCACAGAAGCAAAGAGATTCTACAGTGCAAAAAAATAATAAGAGCTAATCGAAAGATAAATACTATCTTTTCTAATATCGTTTTTAACGTTTACATTTACATTTCAACAGCTTCTCAATAAATAAGCTTTCACCAACAAATTGAGTCATTGATTGGCCTCAGTACATCGTAGACATTGATTAAAGTAACACACACTTAAATCACTTTATGGTGTAAGATCCTACTTGCGCATATATATATATATATATATATATATATATATATATATATATATATATATATATATATGTATATATATATATATATATATATATATATATATATAAGAAATACTGGATATTAGTGACTGTCAATATAAACAAACAACACAGTTTATTAGGGTTGCAGTCAGAAAATTGGTTTGGATGTTAATGAAACACTCTTATGACTTTTTGTCTAGCTTTCGGAATGGTTTTATTCCTTTTTCAAGACACTGTAATAAGAAAAAGTGTAAATATTTATAAAATATCACAAATCTTCAGTGCAACAGTGATTTAAAAATTACAACCAAAAATGTGAAAACGGTATCGAAGTTATACACAAAAACAAAAGATCCTTTAACAATACAGGAGTCATCGAATGTTGTTTATTCTATACCGTGTAATAATTGTAATAAACTATATATAGGAGAATCATCTCGTAATTTTCACAGTAGGGTGATCTCACATCGTAGCGATATAAAAACCAAAAAAATAAATGCATGTGCATTGACAGAACATGCATTAACGTTGAAACATGAATTTAATTTCGAGGATTCCTGTATTTTGACAAAGGAAAAGAACCATTCAAAACGTGTTTTCTTGGAAATGTGTTCCATAAAATCGAGTACATCTTGCATCAATAAAAAGTCAGACATAGATAAACTGAGCAACATTTATTGTTACTTACTGGAAAAACATCCAAAATAAAATTAATATCTACCTGCACCCGTACCCACACAAATAACACTTATATGCATAACATGTTGCATACCATTAAGACAGGTTTAAAAATTAAAATCACCTAAGATGGGCCTCTAGTATTTCTTAAAAAGAAATATGATATTAAGTACACCTAATTACTTTTTAATCATAGGATTTTTTCTTTTTGTTCTCTATGTGCCAGAGTTAACACACCAGTAAAAGATGACAACAAAATTTTTACTATTTTTACCTAAATTTTAAAGAATTTTGTCCACTATTTTATATTTTATGTGTGCGTTATTAATGTTGAGTGTCTATGCTTTTATAAATAATCTCAACGACTAGTAAGTTACACTGAAGATTTGTGATATTTTATAAATATTTACACTTTTTCTTATTACAGTGTCTTGAAAAAGGAATAAAACCATTCCGAAAGCTAGACAAAAAGTCATTAGAGTGTTTCATTAACAACCAGGCCAATTTTCTGACTGCAACCCTAATAAACTGTGTTGTTTGTATATATATATATATATATATATATATATATATATATATATATATATATATATATATATATATATATATATATATATATATATATTTTATTCAATAACAATTGAAATAATTAACCTTATATGCCAAATCCGTACCTTTCACAGTCAGATAACTAGACAAGACATGGTTAGAGTTCTTAGAAACTCAAAGCCTCCTACTTCGAACATTAGCCAATCCGGGAAAAAACCCTAAAATAACTTTAGTTAAATCCAAATCTAGTCATTCCTCCCGCCGATAAAAGAAATGCCACCGTTATCCCAAATACTTTTTCTAATATTAATAAACTCTCAAATTTCATTAATACTTCACCTATCTAGAGAAAACAAAAAAGCCATCCTCAATAAAACTTCCTTTAGACATAAAACAATCTCTAATTTCTCATAAAAAGGCTTTCAAAATACCTAGAATATATGGCCAACCCAGAATTCACAAACCCGATATTCCTCTACGTCCCATTGTCAGTGCATACAACTGTCCTATACAACCATTGGCCAAGTACTTGTCCAAAACTCTACAACCTCTCCCCAAAAATGCTTCATCATTTGCCAAAAATTCTTTTCAGTTTATCGAACTTCTTAAATAATACCCTATCTCACCATCAGGCGTTCTAGTAAGTTTCGATATCATTTTAATCGTTACAAATATTTCTATAGATAAAACTCTAAACGCTCTGCAAACTAAATACAGTATTTCGCAAGACTACGTATCTGTTATTAAACATTATATGTTTAACACTTACCTCATCTTTCAATATCAATTTTGTTAGACAAACAAATGGTACTAAAATGGTGACCCAATCTTTATGGAAGACTTCGAGACCCGAGTACTATCCACATCAATGGTCAAACCCACATGTTGGCCACGATATGTTGACGATATATTTGTCATTTGGCTCCACGGCAAGGATGCTTTAGTGTCGTTTCAGACCTATCTGAATGGTATACATCCTAGTATACAGTTTTCGATGGAGGTGGAATCTGATTCATTCCTACCGTTTCTCGACGTTATTATAAAAAAAACCATCCCAAGTTTTTTATCACTCTGTTCATCAAAACCCATCCATACCAATCCTTACTTGCAAACCAACTCTTAATGTACAGCTCGACAAATTAATTCAATTATTAATACCCTTGTCTCCAGATCAATACGCCTTTGGAATAATGCAAGTAGACCCGCTGAGCTGTCTAGTTTAAAACAATCCATCATCCAAAACGGTTACCTCGAATTACCTACACGGTTACCTACAAATCACATCAATAAGAGTATCCGGAGACATTAATCCCAGAAACAATCTAATAAACCCGAGCAGCACGATGAACTTCCATCGTGTTGCTCGAGCTATCATGTGTATGGCAGCGAATATAAGACTATATAAGCAGTGACCACGCGGTAACTGCTTCAATCAGTCAATCTCAACTGCTTGAAAAGGTATGTGTACGGACCGACGGACCTTCTGCAGTTGGATAATTTGATTTCATTTTAACAATTCGGATTGCCAGAAAACCACTCTATAATTCATCAATTTATATCTTAGATTCAGATATCCCATCTAAGTGTTACTTCCAAATCGAAGTCAAATATGAAATATCTTATTACCATAGGATAACGGTGGGAGTACCACAAAGCAGTATGCTTGAACTTATTATACACTGGAGAAGCTTTGTGATAATGTTTCTATACGACGTCAACTTAAGCCAAAAATTAAAAGCATGAGCTGAATAATAAATAAAAAATTGCAGCTATCTATTTAAAATAAAAGAACAATGTATAAGAAGATACTGAAACAAATCTCTACACATAGCATGGAACTATGCATGCAATAAACCATCCAATACAATGTTACTTTAAAACATTTTTATAAAAAATACTTAGAACGATAAGTTGTGCCCTCTGGTATCTCAAATTAATCTCTACACAATCACCTAAGAAGGACACTACCCAAGTAACCAGAATAGACTGCGGCCATACAACTTAAAAAGATTTACAATGAACTATTAATGGATGGTAATTGAGTCAATGGATGGTAATTAAGCCATTCTTCTTACATCATATTTACTTATCATTATAGGTTTTTGTTGAGTAAATTGCAAATTGAAATAAATAATTTGTTGGTTTCTTTTGACTTTGGACTTAATCCATTAGCCGTAAAATAAATAAGTAAATAAACAAATATTCATGGTTTTAATTAGATTTTCTGCTTAGCTTCCTGAGCTTTTCTTGTCCTGAGTCATGAACCTTATAGATTTTATTTCTCCCTTTCCAACCAATTTTTAAGTCATTAGTGCGCCTTTTGTTTTTATGAAATATAGCTGCCTTTCTTTGTAATTACAATATTTCGTCATACATTACATAAATTAGTATATGTATAAAGCTCTCAGTCTAAACTCAAATTAAACTAGAATCAAAAATGATTATAAACTTTATCGTCACGTAAAATATGTAATCGAGTTAGCCAGAATGTTCACTTGAAAAAGAAGTTGGAAAGAAAGTTTGATTTTATTCACGGTGTGGGATAAAAGCAATTTAACTTATCTTGGGAATTCAAGCTGGTTTCCAGCAGTCCAACTTGCTCGCCAAATCTTTGCAATTATTTTATACTCAATAAAAAGCGCGAAGGACGAAAATTTAAACTATATAAAAGTATTGGCGGTGAACAGCTTAATTAAAAAAAATTATGGGAGATTCACTTTAAAGTTGTATAATCTCAATTAAGATTTATTACAGAAACTGGTATCTATGTTAGGACAAGAGTATATAATCTGGTAACAATTTACAATTATTGGTTCTGTAATTGTATACAATTACTAGAGGATCTTGGTAAAAGTAAGAAATTTAAATTATAATCGACACGAAAGCACAATGCCTTTGTTTAGCTCGTGCGTAATCAGTCTTCAGTCTGCCGTGTTAATTGAGCCATCAAAATTATTTCTATCTTAATTTGGTATGTGCTTCGTGTTTTTAATTAACAACAATGTTACCTGCCTATCTTTGAAGTGTTTTCTTTACCGACATAACGTTTTGTGTTAAGGTTGATATGCACAAAATACAAACTACACATTCAAAAAATTTGAAAAAATTTGAGAAGGTAGAGGTAATGACTAGAAATATTTTGGCAAATTTGAAGCAAACTTCATGTTTTCGTTTTTGAAACAACTCAAAAAACTACTTTTTTCCAAGAATAGAGCGGGAAAGCCAAACATACAGTTTTTTTAATTTTCTTACAGCATAAACGTATAATTCTAAGAAATACTTATGCATTTTTTGAAAATTTTTAAATGCACAGTTTTGTCACAATAGGAAAAAATAATATGTACCAGTAGCTTATAATTAAGCTACCGGTAAGAAACCGGATAAAATTTTAATAACAACATAATATATAAAACTGTAAAAGTGGAAAATATTTGTATTAAAACGTTAAATATGTTTTCTTAAACATATAAAAAATTTTGTTAAACAAGAATTATATCTTGAACTGCCGCCATCAAATTGAATTGTAGAGAGATGGCTCCATCTGAAACATCGGTAATATTTATCATCGATAGATAGCAATACTTTCGCTTTCCAAACGCTTCAAACAAAACGTCATACTAACAGGGTTGCCATATCAATTACTTTGTACAACACTTTGGCAGATCACAACAAAATTTAATAAGAATATTATCGGTTTGAATTTTGGACCAGCCATGCTGAAACTTGTAGAATAGTAGATACTGCAACTTTTATTTTGAATGTACGATATCATAAAATATACACTCTACAAGTAATACATTTATAAATAACCTATTTAGTTTAAAAAACATATGTATGTGTTTTTAGTTAGTTATTTTGAGTATTTATAAACAATAGTGTTCCTTGCATAACGTATTAGCGGTAATTTTTATAATAGTATTAGCATTAGTTTTAGTGTTATGACCATATACCTTTTAAAAAGAATAGTAGGGGAGTATAATGTTCTAGTACATAATTGTTATAACGGTTAACTTGAACTAATAAAATTTAAAAACTGATTCTCACTTGCTATGGGTTTTCTATTAATTTGAGAGAAAAAGAAACATCTTTTATATTGCCTTTAGTTGCTCCCCTCCCTATAAACCCATTAGTAGGTGGATCAGAGAAAACGATCTACAGCTAGCGCCGCAGGAAACTGAGGTGTAAGTTCTTAAAGGAAACCGGGAAAAATCTTCTCTTTGCTTTATAGTGGAAGGTGTGGAGGTTGTACCGGTTAAATCTAATAAGTATCTGGGAGTCTGGTTGTCGGAAGGACTAAGGTTCCGAGTACACATCCAAAAGACAGTAGAGAAGGCGAACCGAAATCTGGAGGCGTTGATACGGCTGATGCCAAACATTGGAGGCCCAGGTAGCACCAAAAGAAAGGTGTTTAATGGAGTTTTCCAGTCGGTGGTTAACTACGCTGCCCCCGTGTGGTGTAGCGTACTAAACACTGCGAAATACGCTAAGCTGATGGAGACTTCGCACAGGCGAATACTCCTCAGGGTATCTAGCGCATATAGGACAGTTTCAAATGAGGCTCTATATGTCATTGAAGCGGTGACACCGATAGTTTTGTTGTGCAAAGAGCGAGCGAGGGTGTATTCGAGGAGGATGGATGTAAATATAGATGAGATGAGAGAGAAAGAACAATATTAGAGTGGCAGAGAGAATGGGCGAATGATAGCGGAAAGGCAAGGTGGACGAAAGAGCTTATTCCCGATCTGAGGCCGTGGTGGGAATGTAAGTTCAGGAAACTAAACTACTTGCTGACGCCGTTTCTGACCGGACATGGTAGTTTGGGCAACTTGGCAAATAGAATAGGCCAGACTGTACTATTTGTGGGGTACCAGACGCTTCCGCCCACATTTTTAATGGCCAGAGATGAGAAAAATGAGAGGGGAGATTTCGAGAGGCGACTGGGTTTCGGGCTGGATGAAAGAAACGTTGTAAACATAATGTTGAGAGGAGAGAAAGAATGGAGAGAACTACACTGTCTGGTTTCTGGAGTGATGAAGAAAAAGGAGCAGGAGGACAGAGGAGGAAATTGAGCAAGCGATCGGAAATTTATGGTCAATATTATTTATTAGTTTATGGCCTAACGTCTAAAACATTTTCTGATTTACGGTAATAGGTATGGTTATTTATAAATTTTTAGTTTTTTAATTTAGTTGTTCATTGAGTGGCAAGACCACCTCTCTGGAACGGTGGTTAAGGTTTTAGCCGGAACACAGTTAATCCGGCACTACCCTGGGGTCTTCTGGCCTAGTATCCTACTCGGCCGAAAGATGCCAGGGTGTCTTGTTCCGTGACGTAGATGTCCAAAAAAGATTTCCCCACCGTTGCCTGTCAGAATTCAATGGATACCTTCTTAGGCTCTTACTGGAAATCTGTATTATCTGTATTATTATCTGTATTATTATACTCTTTGTATATATTATCATTTTACCATTTTATAGGATTTGCAATTACGGTTTTAAAGATATAAATATGTGTGTAGGTTTTTAGTTTCGTGTTTAGTTTTTAGTTCTCTTTTTCCATTTTCAAATTGTGGGCAAATTGGTCAAACTTTAATTTATTCTTAATTTCAACTGTCATGAAAGGCCAAATATCATGATTGTCTTGCTAATATTTTACATTTATTTATTCCTTGACGACCATAGTTCTTTTTAACATTTCTTTCCTCATTGCATGAGGAATTATAATTTAACTATTTCTCATCAGCAAACTATCAAAGAAGGTTATTTCATCTTTAATTTTAAAAAATACTTTTAAATCTTTATGTACATAATTTATTTGTTTTGGCCAACCTTTTTTTATAAAAGTCTTTAGATCAACTAAAGTTTTGTCTTTGCTATTCTCTTCTTTGATTTTTTGCAGTTGATTATTTGGAACATTGATGTTTAATCTTACTAAACAAATTTGTGATTCAAGTTCAATATCTAAATCATTCTTTATTACAGGCAGTTCCGAGCAACATCTCGATAGCGTATGAGTTATATATAATTCTTTTCCTTTCAGATCATAATCAGATTATAATCACACCTTTGCAATTTAAATAACATTCTTTGAAGTCGTGGTGGCGCATTCATTAAAGATTTCTTTACTATGGATATCAATGGTTTGTGATCAGTTTCTATATCAAACTTTGAAGCATATACATAATTATGAAATTTCTCGCATGCCACCAGAACTTCAAGAAGTTCTTTTTCAATTTGTGCGTAGTTTTGTTGTATTAAAGTTAAAGCTTTTGATAATATGTAAGCTACTGGTTGACCTTCTTGCGAAAGTACAGCTCCTATTGAATATTTTGAACAGTCAGCTGATATCAAACACTTTTCATTTATATCAAAATGCCATTCTACATTTTCTTTAATTAATTCCCTAAGGGGTGAGGTTAAGTCTGACAAATTTTTTGTGTTTAGACAAATACGTTATCATTACTAATATACTCTATATATCTTTTATATTTTCTGGCATTTTCATATCTTGAATAGCTTTAATTTTATCACTATTTATAGTTTAACCCTCTTTATTATAATACGCCAAAACTACATGTTTCAAAATAAAATTTGACATTATTTATCCTAGCTCTTTCTCAAACTTGATATAAACATTTACTGTGTTGTTGTTTTGATGAGCCATAAACAATTAAATCATCAATATATATGTTTCTATACTCTCTATTTTAAATATTTTACTGAATCTTTTGTGAAATACCTCACTTGCTGAACTAATGCCATAGGACAGCCTTAAAAAATTTATATCTACCAAAGCAAGTGTTAAAAGTACATAATTTACTACTTTCTTCATCAAGTTTTGTTGTCCCAAATTGCTTTTGAAGCTTCAGGCTTGCTAAAATAAACGTTACCTTTTAAATTTGTAGCTATTTCATCAACCATAGGAAGTTAAAAGTGCTCTCTTTTGATAGCTTTATTTAACTCTCTAGGATCGATACAATTTCTTATGGAATTACTTTTTGGTTTTCTTACTAAGACTACGGAATTGACCCAGTCTGTAGGTTCATCAACTTTCTTGATTATACCATTTTTTCCAATTCAGCTAATGCAAGTTTTGGCATTTCCTTTAGCCGTAGTGGAATCTTTCTTAAAGGATGTATAATTGGTTGTGCAGATTCATTTAGCACAATTTTGTATGGCTCATCCAAACAGCATATACCTGAAAAGACTTCCTTAAAAATTTTTTTCACATCAGAGTAATCATTTTTAAATTTAACTTCTCTAGAATTCAAATTATTTTCAATTTTCTTTATTGTATTGACCCTTTTTAATATATTCAAAGCTTTACATATATGAAGACCTCATACGGTTGGTGAATTAATCTCTAACACATAAAACATTATGTTGTACATATTATGACTCTAAGTGTGACAATGACTCTAAGTGTTTCATTTGAAAATGTTGTTAACCTGCAGTTTGTTTTATGTAGTTCAACATTAACTTCTAGAGAATTTAACTTATTTATTGATATTACATTTGCCATTGCCCCTGTATCCAGTCTACAGCTTAATTTGGGCTTGCTAACTTTAAAACGTATCATGAAATCATTATCAAAACTGTCATTTTTAGTATTTACCATACCTATAAACAATTCACGATACTGAATCATCTTCATTTACTGACGTTTCAATTTCCACTTCGGAAATCGTTCTCAAAATACAAAACATGTTTAATTTGGTTTTGTATCTCTACATTTACATATTTATTTTGGTTTTGAAAACACACTTTTGCATAATGCCCTATCTTATTACATAAATTACTCTTAGCTTCTTACTGAAGTTTCCTTTCTTTATGTAGTTTACCTCCTCTGATTTCATTGTTTCAGACTGGATTTTCGAGCTTTCTATACTTTTACACAGATTGATTGCTTTTTCCAAGCTCATCTCATCTTCTTCCTACAGTCTCTGTCTCATAGTTTCATCTGCTACCCCACATGTTATGCAAGTCTTAATAAGACTCTCCTCCAGATTCTCTAGATCACAATTTTTTGCCTTGTTTATAATATCTGTTATAAATTTGTCTACTGACTCACCTTCATTTTGTTTTCTGGTAAACAGGCAATACCTTGCGTTTGATACATTGCTTTTGGGTTTAAAATGTGTTTTAAATTTTGTGATTTACGGTTCTAACTTATCTTTTTCTTCTGTTGAGAACTTGAACGTATTATGGATTTTGAACCCTTCGTCCTCTATTAATTGTAACAGTTGTGTACATTGGGTTATTTCAGGTTTTTTTGTTAATTCTGTTGCTTAAAGGTAGCTTTTAAATCTTTATATGAAGAATTTCCAGTTTTCGTATAGATTACCTGACATTTGCATTAAGTCTATTGCTGCTTTGAATTCCATTTCACTTTTATACTCTTCTTAAGTCTTAAAGTATTCGGCTTGGTTTCAGATTTAGTTTTCGGCACCATGTTTTGACACGTGGTCGGGCTTATAGGATAGGTTTACTCTGGAGAGTAGAGGCTAGGTTATAATGAAACAACTTGTATCTATCGCGTCTAGATTCAGCCTGGCTTTATTTCCTCTTCCTTGCACCTGTCCGTCACGTCACTCTTAAAATGTTACTAACCTGAGTGCGTTCCGAATATTTACCTATTTACATACATCATTCTATGCAGAATTCAAAGAACAATAGATTTCTGTTAAAAAACCAATTTTGTACAAACTGTCGCTTGCAACCTTATGGTTCTCAGCCCTCGTAATGTTAAACCTCCATCGCTTTCATTCCATTTCAATGAAAAATTAGAAAACGAAATTTATAACTATTATTAGATAAGCTATAGACAAAATTTGTTCTTGATGATAAACATTCTATGTTTATTATAAGCTATTTAGGGACAAACTGTATCTATAAACGTGTTGACAAGATGATTATAACGCCCTATTTAATTATTCAATTGACAACAGTGATGAATGGCCGGATCAACCATTATTTAGCTTGTCTTGCCGATCAGGTACAAACTGTACGCCATTACGATATTGGTTTCTTGTCCATATTGAATGGTCAGTTCTTTTGAAAAAAATCTGAATAGATGACAATACAAAATGAGGTATCCTAAATTAAAATCGGATAATAAACAAAAAGTTATTGCAAAACGAACCAAAAAATCGCTTCTTTTGAATATTGTTTTTTGTTATTTTTGACCATAAATTTCTATTGGCAACATCCACTGTTATTATAAGAGGATTATTTCAAGTAAAATTTACGAATTTAAACTTTAATTTCCTAATATAATTATAAATATACGATTTTTTTTCTACAAATATTTTTTTATTGCCAAAAATATAAATTGTTCAAATTTAATAAGAGTATTAGGAAAAATTTTGTATAAATAACCATTTAATACTGTTTATAAATAATATTTGTATGTAAGTTGTAAGACAAGGTTTGTAAATCCCATAGTTATTAGCTGCTTTGTTTTGAATGATTTTGCAATGAAAATATACTAAATTTTATCATGTTAACTTTGTACTCCAGTTTAAAAAAAGGAAAAAGAAAATGTATTCCAGTAGAACCCGAGATGTATCATTGTTTTCTGAGCCATTGTTGCCATTTTATTTGAATTAAATTCTAAGAAAATAGTGTAAATGTTTATAAGGTCAAAAAAGTGCTATTTATTATTATATTATTTATATTTGTGTACATAAATGTAATTTTTAACTTATTAACTTTTTTCCATTGGCTAATTTTAAACGTCTTAACAAAGAAAATAAGCTCCAGATTGTTGACAGATTCAGTCAAATTGTCTGAAATGGCCTTTCAAAAAATCTTAACAAATTAAATTTCGTAAAAACTATACAACTGATCTGGCCCATCTTTTCACCAAATTCAAACACGATAATACCCTTAATATCAAGTAAGTTTAAAGAAATTATAATCTATCTGTATAAAAGACTATGTTGACAAGTCACACCGTTTGTCCAGTAAACTAACGACGCCATCTAGGAAAGAAATCTGAACTACCACCAGTTGACATTGCAAGCCTCTTTTGTTCTTGAAACGATAGGGTAAAGGGAGGAGAGATGGACCATGAGGAAAGTCGGTCCGCTAGGTATACCTGACCAAGCTTGGCATCAGGGCATGTCTATCCTCATCTGTTGTATCGTTTAACGTCAGTTTAACGTTAGTTGCTTTTAAGACATAGATAAGAGGGTTAGATAGAATGCACTCTCTATAGACTAAATTGGTCACGAATTCTAGCGCCATCTACATCTACGCCACAAGAGCAACTAACGTTAGCATGGCCAGTTCTAAAGCATTGGTGCGTACTTGTACGAGTGTTATTTACGATAATTGAAACTGCCAAGTGTGATAATTTTATTTAAGATTTTTAAATTTCATTTTTTGTAAAAACAGGTGAGTTTGACCGATTATTTGTTAGTTTATTATTTGTTGCCGAGAGGGGGCATTTGGGCCTGTAGGACCCATCGCCGGCTCTGCGGACTTCTTTCTGTCCTCGGAATTAGACCGGGTGTTGACCATCTTTGCTTGTCACCGATGAAATGGTTTTAATACTGCTACTGGTATAAAATAACGGTTACCGTGACAAGTATCTGTTATAGGTAACATTTCCAAGGAGCAGTTACAAAATAATAGATCAAAAATAGAAAACAGAACAGGTAAAATAGTCTAAGTATTCCTTGACTTACGGAAGGAATAACTTAGTAAACAAGAAAAAAATAAAATGGTATAAAAGTACAATGCAAAGAAAATGTTTCTAAGTGTTTCTTGACTTACGGAAGAAACAACTTAGAGTGAAAACAAACAAGAGAATCAAATATGGAAAAATAAGAATACAAATATTTATAAGTGTTTCTTGACTTACGGGAGAAACGACTTACAAATACGAAAAATCAAATACAGAAAAGATGTGGAAATATTGCTTAGTGTTTCTTGACTTACAGAAGAAACAACAGCATAAAATAGAAAATGAAAGAGACAAATGTATTAAGTATTTTCTTAAATTAAGGAAGAAAATATCTTAGATAAAATATCGGAAATATTAATGCAACAATGATTGTGAAAATATTTCCAAGTGTTCTTTTGACTTACCGGAAAAGAACGGCTTGGACGCACAATTAAAATAACAAGTCAAATATTCAGAGAAATATTTCTAAGAGTTCTTTGACTTACCGGAAAGAACTACTTAGACAAAGTACAAATCAAAATATAAAATAGAAAAAGCAAGATAAATATTTCTAAGTGTTCTTAACTTATGGAAGAACAACTTAGACACAAAATACAAGAAAAATAAACAATCAAAATAATCAAATAAAATATCAAACAATCAGTACATGAACAAATATAGATCAATGTAATATTCTAACCTGAAAAGGTCTGAATATACAATAATGCTAAAATAAAATGATATATAGGCAATCAGAAATAAAACAATAACTTAGTAGGAACAATAATAGCACCGACTAGGTCTACAGTAGAAGAGGCAAGCTCGACTGACTGATGAGAAAAAATCTACCTGCTTTTATGTAAAACAAATCCTTTGTTTTACGTAGCAAAAGTGGAATTTCCCTGCATCGAGTCAATTAGAAATTTGGATTTGGCCAAACTTGGAATTCCCAAGTATTTTGACCAATATTCAAATTCCTTGATGCGTCCGGCACGGCTGTCCGCTCCCGGCTGACACGCCTCCGGAGGACATATTAAACTATATTTAAAATGTGTATTATAGAGTAAGAACTACTGCTGTAGTCTGCTTATTTTAAACAATACTGGTCCACATGTCCTACATACCGGTGCATTTATGCCCAATAAATATATTCGCAAACAAAATACACCTAAGAGAGGTAACTGGACCTCTAGGGAGCTAAGTGATGTCGTAGATGCTATAAAGAATGGTGATATGGGTATTAATGAAGCCGCCAAAGCATTTGGAATACCCAAAAAAGACTTTTAAACGTCGAATAAAAACAAACAATATAGATAAGGTGAACCGATTGGGTCCAGATTGTTCTTTAGGAACTGCCGTTGAAGCTAAAATCGTTAGCCATATAAAAAAACTACAAAAAGCAGGCTTTGCACCAACCAGAAGTGAATTAAGAATCATGGCCTTTAATTAAGCTCAGTGATTAGGAATCCCAAATAAATTTAATGTAGAAGAAGGTAAATTTTTAAATTCATAAATCTGATAAAAGAGTTACCGATTGTCTACTTTTAGGTGAAACTGGTAAAAAATGGTTAGATTTCTTTTTGGAACGAAGACCTGAAATTTTAATTAGAAATGCTGAGAACACCTCAACTGCACGAGCTTTAGGAACGTCCAAAAAAACAGTCGATAACTACTTTTCTGATCTCGAGAGAATTATGACCGAATATAATTTTTATGATAAACTCGGACACATATTTAATACTGACGAAACAGGATTACAACTGAATACTAGAGCCGATCAAGTTCTAGCAGAAAAATGTTCAAAATGTGTTCCTAGCGTAAGCCCTCGGAAAAAAAGTGAAACGATCAGTGAAAGGCGAGTGGCATTATGGTATACCAACGGGTTCCAAGATTAGGATGTCGGAAAAATCAGCATACGTCCACAGTGACATTTTCTTAGAATGGTTACAAACAAACTTTTTGCCGAGAAAGCCTCCAAGTAAAACCCTATTAATATTAGATGGCCACACATCCCATACGACCAACCTGGATCTACTAGAATTTGCAGACCAAAACGAAATAATTTTATTTTGTTTTCCATCCCACACAACACACTACCTACAGCCACTGGATCGTGCTTTTTTTAAGTCACTTAAAAGCAACTTTTATGCTGAATGTCATTTTATGGTACAGAATAACACAAACAGAGTTCTAAAACGCCTTTAGTTTGGTAAATTCTTAGGTCGAGCATGTGAAAACTCAGCAACTGTCCAAAATGCGTCTTCTGCATTTAAATCCACAGGAATTTATCCGTTTGATCTTAATAATCCCAGAACATGCATTTTTGACACACACCACATCAGAAACAGAAACAATGAATTTTCCAGTTAGATTAGAATCTCCTTAACCAGATCCCTCTGGAATCAGTGGTAAAATATCCTTGCACGGTAGCCCAAACCAGCCATCAATTACTGATGAAGATATGTATAACTCCTGGAAAGGTTCATGATGAGGTAACGTCCGTGCCTGTATTGGCAGCAGCAGTAAAGAAAGTTTGTAAAAAAATAACTGGAGAGATTACTGCTCAAGACTTTATTAAAATGAAGAAGGATGCCTTGATTAAAAAAAGCTCAAAACCTATAAAAAACAAAAACGTAAGAGAAAGCCAAGCAAATCGTCACTATCTGAAGATGTTACTATAAACGACACTAGTGGTGATGAAAACATGAGTGATATTGAAAATGAGTATGTAACGAGGCCTATCGCCAAACTTATAAAAAAGATGACTGGTTACAATGTATTTTTTGTAAGCGTTGGTTATATGAAACTTGTACTGGCTTCGCTAATCTCCGTAACAAGTGCGGAAAGTCTCTTGCTATTAAAAAGAAAAAAGTTTAGCTTGATCCATCTCTCCTACCCCTAGTATATGTTTTTTAGGTTAAAGAATTATAATTTCTAGTTTTTACTTATACTAAAACAAATACCAATGTTAAGTTATGTTATACAATTGTTTTCTATTGTTATGTTTATTTAATAAAGAAAGAGGCTTCCGTTTTCTTAATGGTGGTTCATCTCTCCTCCATTTACCCTACGTTTAATTAATAATACAAAAAATATTATTTACATAATAACAATTAATAAATAATATTATTAATATTTTTAAGGTACTTAATAGAAAATAATTTGGAGTTCGAATTCGTTAGTCAAGGTGGGTGGACGTATTCGAGTTTTGTGAATTAGCTGGTGATTGTTTCTTGTAAAATATAAGAAGTGTAATTAGTTGTTAGTTTTGGTATTGATATTTACGGAGAGCATATTAGAGTTTTTTAAGGCGTAAGTGATGTCAGAAAAAACGGGCGGCGATAAGCCGCCCGATGAAAAAAACACTGATAGTGATAATAGCAGGTATGTTCAGCAAATAGATATGAATAACAGTTATAGACCAGGAGATAATGGCCCATTTTATGTGTTTGTGGAACATAAAAATAAAAATTTAGGGAGACTTTTTCCAATTAAAATAGGGCACTTTCTACTTAAAGATGAAATTTTAAAAAAAGATGTAATAGACATTAAACCGGTAGGAGTTAATAGGGTAAAGGTTATTTTTAATACCTTAGAAATAGCCAATAGTTTAGTTAACCACGAAGTTATATTAAAAAATGAGTTAATAGCATTTATACCTAAATTCTACACTCACAAAAAAGTAGTTGTCAGGATGGTAGATACTTTCTTTTCTGAATAATAGGGGAGACCGGGGAGAGTTCGGACACAGGGAGACATCGGACACATTTGAATTTCGCACATTTTTGAAGATGCACTGTTGTCATTTGGTAAACACAACCTTATTTGTACATAATTATAGGTTATGTATTGACAGCTGTGATTTCGGTCGTAGTCACAGAGTTATCTATTGTGAAGTGTTTTGTCGAGTTTTGTTCTAAAAATATCGGTGCAATCCAGAAGATATATTTTAAAATACATAGACTTACCACGTATAAAACTTTGGTGCTGTAATCTACTATACTTATTTCATTAATTTGCGTTTATGTTGTTGCAATATTTAGGTAAGTTTTTTTATAAACCCATTGTATTACCAATGTTTGCATTAGGGGAGAGTTCGGACACTGTGTCCGAACTCTCCCCTGTGTGTCCGAAGTCTCCCCTGATCTGTAGTTATTCTATTTTTCTCTTACAGCTCATAATGCCCCGTACATATACAAGGGTAACAGAACGACAATTTTCTGCAGACACTATGAAAAATGCCACATCAGAGGTGCTTGACGGCAAATTGAGCATTCGGAATAGCGCCAAAACCTACGGCGTTCCTAAATCTAGTCTTCTAGATTACATAAAGAAAGCTAGAGCTGTGGGTATAGACAACGTAACATTCTCTCCAAATTTCAAGCAATCTCAAGTGTTTACCGATATAATGGAAAAAATGCTTGAAAAATATTTATTAGATTGTTCTTCCATGTTTCATGGACTAACGCCTAAAGCTGCAAGACGTTTAGCTTTTGAATTTGCCAAGAAAAACCATGTTAAAATGCCTACTACATGGAGCGAAAATGAAGAAGCTGGAACAGACTGGTTTTCAGGTTTCATGAAACGTCATCCTGTACTATCTATTAGAACACCTGAAGCCACTAGTCTCGCTAGAATGACGAGTTTTAACAAAGTTACTGTTGAGACGTTTCAAAATAAATTAGAAGAAGTTTTACGTCGTCATTCTTTTGGATCTTCAGCGATTTTCAATTTAGATGAAGTGAGTCAATTAACAATTTTGTTTAGTTATTTTGATAATTAATATCACTTATTTTTTAGACTGGGGTTACTACAGTTCAGCGTGTACCTAAAATAATTGGAAGAAAAGGTCAACATCAAATAGGGCAGGTGACCTCACGTGAACGTGGAGAATTAGTTACACAAGTGGGCATAATTTCTGCTGATGGAAAAGCATTGCCTCCTATATGGGTATTCCCACGGCAACGTTTTGATGAAAACCGCATGATGAAAGGGGTTCCTCAAGTTGCTTTAGGATTAGTATCTCCTTCAGGATGGATGACAAGTGATAATTTTTTGAAAGTACTTAAACATGTTGTCAAAAATACACTCTGCTCTGATACTAATAAAATTTTACTAATCATGGATAACCACGAGTCCCATCTCTCAGTGGAGGGACTTGATTACTGCAAAGAAAATGGAATTACTGTTTTGACACTACCACCTCATACTTCTAATAAGTTACAACCTTTGGACCGAACAGTGTTTGGTCCTTTCAAAAAGTTTTTTAATAATGGTGCTAATTCCTGGATGTTGTCTAATCCTGGTCAGACACTTTCTATATATGACTTGCCTGCTATTTGTTCTTCTGCTTGGGACAGAGCTGCCAATCCAGTTAATATTAAAAGTGGTTTCAAGTGTACAGGTATTTGGCCTTTTGACAGGAATATATTCGGAGAAGAAGAGTTCTTATCTTCTTACGTGACAGATAGACCAATGCCTACTACAGAACCGGAACTCGGAAAAAGAGATTTTGATAGCTTGTCCACACCGGGGCCAAGCAAAGTTTTAGTTTCTCCGAGTCACTCAACTTCTCCAAACATCATTTCTCCAGAAATGGTTAGACCGTTTCCCAAGGCGCCAGAACGTAAAACATCAAATAGAGGGAGGCCTAAGGGCAAATGTATCATTGCCACGGATACTCCAGAAAAAGACGAAATTGCCAACAGGAAACTAAAACGATCTGTTACAAGGAAAGTAAATCCTAAAAAAAGACAGAAAGTCACTAAAAAAATTGTTGAAACATCTTCTTCTTCTTCCTCTGAAGACATAATGAGCAATGAAAAATCCTCTGACTTCATAGAGCAAGATGACGAAGTGGATACAGAAGAAACAAATATTGCAAATGGTCAGTTTATAATTGCCAGAGTTTATGGAAAAACACCAGCTACATTTCGGCACTATGTTGCAGAAATTCAGGAAAAACAGATAAAAGGATACGACGTAAAATTTTATAAAAAACATGCCACTTCTAATCGGTTTATCTCCACTGAAGAAGATGCTTTTTTTATATTTGAAGACATAAAATGTATTTTACCGAAGCCCTTGAAAGATACACGTCAAAGATATGAAAATATGATCTATTTTAATACAGATTTAGAAGATTATTCATTGCATTAATTTTTTAATATCTAAACATGTCTATTTTTTTTAAATACATTTTTATAAGTAACATATGTTGTACTGTCCGAAGTCTCCCAGTACTGTCCGAAGTCTCCCAGTTCCTAGTCCGAAGTCTCCCCGTTTCTGGGGAGACTTCGGACAAATGACCCCCTGCAATATTTTTTTATTTTTGTTGTTAATTTATTGATTTGATATATTCTGCTCTTGATTGGTTATGCCTGAACCTTGGAAGCTTAAGTTAACTACTTTAAAAGGTAAATATATCAATACACTTTTCTAATAAAAATTAATTTTTAAAAATGGTCCGAACTCTCCCCGGTCTCCCCTATTTATTAACGGCTATCAAATCAAACAAACAGGTATTAAGTGTCAATCGTATGAAAAGGAAAATTATAGACTCTGATGGAAACGTAGTTTTGGTAAATAGACAAATGATAATAGTAGAATTTTTAGGAAATGAAATTCCAAAATATATACAAATAAATTTATGCAATTTTCATGTTGAACCTTACATACAACCCGTTGTACAGTGTTTCAAATGTCTGAGATATGGCCACTCAGCTAGACAATGTAAATCAAAAAATGAGAGATGCCAAAAGTGTACAGATACAAGTCATACAAAAGAGGATTGTAAAGAAAATAATTTGTGTATTTATTGTAATAATAACGACCACCCCTCAATTTCACGTATTTGTCCTGTATATGCAAAGCAAAAGGGGATAAAACAAATTATGTCAGTTGAAAACATTTCTTTTAAAGAAGCCGAAAATATATACAATAATCCATCATATGCGAAGGTGGCTACGAATAACCGTTTCTCTATTTTAAACAACGATAACAATTTTCCAACTTTACCGAATACTTCTGGCGACAGTCCATCATCTAATAGTACTTTTAAAAAACCAAAACCAGCTTTTAAAGTGAATACTGTTAAAACAATTAAACGAACACACCCAACCTCTCCTACACCAGATACGATGCCTGTAAAAAAATCTTTTAAACCTAGTCAAAAACCTAAACCCATTATACCTAACCCCTACAGAGAAGAATTTATGGACTATAAAGAGAAAACTATAATGTTAATTACCTACTTCATAAATAAATTTCAAAAAAATTTTCAATTACCACCAAATACTCTCATGGAATATAATATCCGGGACTTTGTAGAAAGTGCGTTTGTTCCAAGTGATCCAAATGATGCCATGGAAACATATAGTGAATCAGATTCAAGTGAAAAACTATTTTACTGATTAAACTTTAAAAATGGCTAATAAACAAACAATTAAAAACCAATTAGTAATTTTGCAGTGGAATAGTAGATCAATAACATCTAATAAAAATAATTTGTTAAATTACCTTAATAAAAACCATGTTGATATTATCATACTTTCCGAAACTTGGCTTAGGTCTAATAGTAATTTTAATATTAAGGGATATAACTTCATTAAAAGGTGTCGTGATGACGGATATGGCGGAGTTGGTATATTTATCTTACAAACAATTAACTACCAAGAAAGTGAAATAATTCAAAATTTTTCAAGGGGCATTGAAGTATGTGCAGTATTTATTCCAGATATAAATATTTTTTTCGTTTCAGTATACAAACCTTCAGACATAGCAGCCACAAAAAAAGATTGGTTAAACTTATTGGTACAGTTTGATATCTCTCGTACAATTTTTTGCGACGATTTTAATGTACACCATTACAGGTGGGGCCCTATTCCGGAAGATCGCGGGGGAAAGGATTTAACAGAAGCTTTAGATTTTTTGGAACTAATTACTTTAAATGATGGATCGCCCACTAGAGTTAATCCCAATGGTAATCACTCTGCAGTTGATTTAACTCTTATCTCCCCTTTTTTGGCAGATTTGGTAAATTGGTCCGTATATCAAGACACTTTAGGTTCTGATCACTACCCTATTCAGATTCAGCTTCAAATTGCTCCCATATCTATCGAAATCAATCCGGCAACCAAGTGGAATGACGGTCGTGCCGATTGGTCAGCCTTTCAAGCATTTATTGAAAATGAAATCAGTTCAAATTTATCTCTAAATGATTCAGATAACTGTCAAATAACAAAAAAATTATTTGAAGTTATATCTTCAGCAGCATCTGCATCCATGCCCGTTAAAAAACCTTTCATTCCTTCTGTCCCAAGGCCCTATTGGTGGGACAAAGAATGTTCTGATATAGCTGAAAGTCGCTCCCACGCACTTAAATTGTTCAGAAGACAAGGAAATATTACAAATTATCTGAATTACCAAAATATCGCAGCAAAGGCTAAACTCATTTTCAAGTTAAAACAAAAAAATAGTTGGATAACCTTTCTTAATCAACTCAATAGATCTACACCCCTTTCAAACATTTGGAATTGTGTAAAAGCTATAAGAAACAAATATCATAAACAAAAGAAACCTCCATTGCACGAAGATTTAATTGAGGATGTTCTGAATCAGCTGGCCCCGCCTTCGGTCTCTAATGTCAATGTAGACAATCAAAAAAATTTTCATTTTTGTTCTACTTCAGATACTATGTCTAAAACTTTTACTTATTCAGAGTTAATTTTGGCATTAAACCAAACCAGAAGCACGGCTCCCGGTTTGGATGGTTTCACATATAAAATTTTACACAATCTTCCAGTTTCAGCTAAACAAATAATTTTAAAAATTTTTAACAACTGGTGGGTAAAACAAGATTATGCTGAGGATTTAAAAAATATTGTTATATGTTTAATTAAAAAACCATCTAAAGATCCAAAATTACCCTCATCATATCGACCTATATCGTTAATGTCTTGTCTGACCAAGACTTTTGAACGCATGATTAAGTTTCGCCTAGAATATTTTATTGAAAGCAATTCTCTCCTACCCACTACACAGTATGGATTTCGGAGAGGCCGTAGTACGATAGATGCATTGACCCATATTGTTACAGATGCACAAATATGCTTATCTGATAACAAATACATGTTATGCCTATTTGTGGATCTAAAAGGTGCATATGATGTGGTTGATTTGAGTATTTTAAAAACAAAATTGTGTAAAATGGGTATCAGCAAACAGGTATCAAATAACTTAATAAATTTGTTTCTAAACAGAAAAATTTATATTCGTGACCACAGAAATGTACTCCATGGGCCAAGAACAGTATATAACGGTTTGCCGCAGGGATCAATATTGAGTCCACTTTTATTTAATGTATACACAGCAGAGCTGCATAGTTTGATGAATGACACTATAAAAGTTATACAGTACGCGGATGATATTTGTTTCTATACTATCCATAGTTCATATGAACGATGTATTACAGATTTAGAGTATATTTTTTGCTGCATGCGTGATTGGTTACATACTATGGGTTTTAGTGTTTCACAGCAAAAGACAGCGGTTATGTGTCTTACTAGGCACAGACTTAAAACACCCGATTTGTATACCATAGGTGATTTTACTATACCCGTAGTGAAAGAATATAAATATCTTGGCATCCATATAGATAATAAACTCCTATGGACCGGCCACATAAAACACGTAAAGCAAAAATGTGAGAAAGGGCTCAATCTTCTGCGTGTAGTTTCTAAATATAAATGGGGTGCAGATGTTAAAATATCTCTTACTTTTTACAAGTCATACATCCGCTCAATAATAGATTATGGATGTACTATTTATGTCTCAACTAGCAAATCAAACTTATTAATCTTAGACAGAATTCAATATAAGGCAATTAAAATAAGTCTAGGAATTATGATGTCGTCACCGAATTGTGCAGTTCTCGCTGAAGCACAAGAACCGCCTTTGTGCCTTCGAAGAGAGTACTTAGCTAATAAACAGCTAATAAAGTATAGGACGTTTAGCACATTTATGGTCAAAAAAATATCAAATATAGTGGTCCAGAATCTTACAAACAAATATTGGAGAATTAAAACGTCTCCCCCTCTTGCTGATGCTTTTATTGACACTGAGAGACATAAAGAACTAATACATAGTCAAAAAAAATATCCTATTTACGAAATCAATTTTGCAGCCTTAATATTTAAACCAACCATTATAATTCCAAACTATCCAGATAATATATTTCTATCAAAATTAATTTTCAAATCTATACTCTGTAATTTAGGAGAGAATAAAATCATCATCTATACGGATGGATCAAAAAAAGATTTAAAACAGGCTGTGCATTTTTAGTTTCTAATATTAACCATTTTGAGCAATATTAAGTCCCTTATTATTTATCGATTTTCAGTGCAGAGGCTATAGCTATTAGCAAAGCTTTAGATTGGTGCGAGATGAATTTACCTTTATCTGTGGTAATTGTAACAGACTCTCTCTCAGTTTTGAACGCCATTAAAGGCCCTCCTTTTAATCATTATAATAAAAATATTCTTCTATCTATAAAAAATAGTCTATATAAACTGCAGGAGTATGGTGTACGAGTTACACTAGTCTGGGTTAGAGGTCATTCAGGGATAACCGGGAATGAGGCAGTTGATATCGCAGCTAAAAAAGCACTTGACTCAGAATTGAAAGTAAACATGTGCAACCCATCAGATCTTATTAATTTATATAAGGCTGATGTAAGGGTTAGATGGGAAACTCAGTACAGTAAATTTTCAACTACATCAGAGAACCTCTATTTTAAACTTCAACCGGTTTTACCGACGAACATTCCTTACATCAACTCGTGGGATTATAATAGATATAAGTCATCAATTATATCACGTTTAAAACTTAATCATGGTCGCTTTCCAGCACATTTGTTTAGGATTGGTATCTTAGATTCTCCGTGTTGTCCTCACTGTCCAGAAAAACCTTTAGCCGATATAAATCACGTTTTCTTAGAGTGTCAAAAATATACTGCACATACAGATATGCTGTACCAAGAACTGAAAAAGTTTGTAAGTCTACCAACTAACATTCCTACTTTATTAGCACAACAAGAGAAAGAAATATACAACCTTTTAATCAAGTTTGTTTTAGAAGCAAAAATAGATATTTAGCTCATATATGGTTAAATATGTGTATATGTATATATGTGTATATAAATATGTGTTTACAAACATTATGTAATTAGGATCCAAACCTCTGTTTTACCCCATTTGTTAATACCTCCTGCCCGTGACCTAGTCTAGTTTGTCTTAATAAAAATGTCTTGATGGGTCCCTAGACAAGAAACGAGTGGCCATCTTTTATCCCCATCCTATCCTTAATAATAATAATAATAAAAAATACAAATATTCTGTGGCAAATAGACAAGTTCTAATGCCATCCACTATCTACACACACACACACACACAGAAAATAATTTAAAGTTTTATGTTAGTTTAGATTTAAAATTCTAGCGTCAGCTAGGAAAGAAATCTGAACAGATAAACTGACAAATAAAATGAATTAAAATTATCCAACATATAAAATATCAAATATTTATTTGCCTAATAAAGTACTGAATAAAAAGTAAGTAAGTAAGTATCTGGAAAATAAATTGTGTTTATTGTAATTCGTTATTATATTGTAGGTTATATATCCTAAAAAAATGGCTGCGAATTTGGTGAACAATAAAAAATTTAATACAAAAATCGAGCCTTCCTAACAAATAAATTGACAAACTAGAATTACGCTAATTTTATACGTAGGTCTAGTTATATATATTATTATATTACATTCTGTAATGTTTTTATGTAGCAAATTGAAACTACTGTTTGTATTATGAATATCGCATTTATACAACTCTTTTAGAAATATTAAAAATACCCTTTTTAGATTATTTTAATGCTGGCATCTTTATGTTTAAGCCTAACAATGTTTGCTTTGTGTCTTCTGATTTCAAAGGAAGGAAAATGTAATAAAAGTCCCTTATATTTGAATGATGCAAAGTCAAATAAAGTTTCACTGTAGTTAGTGAAAATTACTACTATTTTATAAGAAGATATCTCAGAAATTGTAACGTAATGATTCCGTATGAAAGAGGTTTATATTAAAATGTTTGTTATTTGATATCTGAAGACTTATAAGATATTCAGAGTCGAAAATATTTTGAACAAGCTATAAATGTTAATTATGTTGTCATGTCAAGTATTGTACTTGAAAATGTGTCTTAAAAAAGAAATGCATTAAGGGAAAGTACAACACTAAGCAATTTTTTTTAGTATTATTAGAGCTTGGACACACTCCTCTCTTGACTCTGCGTTGTAAGTGTATATAGCAGGTGTCTATTTTTAGTCAAATCAATTCAAAAATAGACGTTAAAGATATTTCCTGTGTGTGGCTTCCCTAGTGGTAGTATAAAAAACGATGTAAATATTTTGGAAAATTGACAATTTCCAGAAGTACTATTACTGCTATTACTATTAGCACTCTCTTTGTCCTTTTCCATCGATCCCAATGAGAGCGTTTAAATTCCGGCTATTTCTCAGTTACGGACGATCCCTTTTGGCATTCCCAAAGCTAGCTTAGTATCACATTGTTTGTAGGTGATGTTCTTTTAGCAAGTTCATCAGATGTTTTATTACCCTATATTCCTCGGTGACCTAAATTCCATACCAATATAATACTGTTATGTGCCGCCAAACTCAGTCTGTGAGGTTCCTTTCGGCATTCCCATGTTAGACTAGAGTTCACCTTAGGGCAGATACTTTAGCAAATGAACAACAGGGTTTTTGCAGTGGAAGGTCGTGTACAGATAAAATATTCGTTATAAAGTAAATTACTGAGAAATCACTAGAGTATAATAGACCAGCATTTTTGTATCTGTTTGACTTAAAGGAAGCATTTGACAAAGTAAGGCTCAAAGATGTAATCCATTTTTTGTATAATAGAGAAGTTTCCCTATATATTATAAAAACTATTAAAAACATTTAAAAAACAACAAAATAGAAGTCAGAATAGATGGACAGCTTACAGAATCTATAGAAATAACCAGCGAAATAAGACAGAGGGACTCACTGAACCCTATGCTCTTTAAGTTAATCATGGATGAAATCATCAAAAGCGTTAACAAAGGAAGAGGATACAGAACGGGAAACAAAGAAATAAAGATACTCTGTTACGCAGACGACGTAATATTGATAGCCCAAAATGAAAATTTTGTTGTTAAATCAAGTTATACTGGAAGGAAAAGTAGAGGGCAAAAGATCAGTAGGAAAACGCCAGTACTCGTGGCTGAAAGACCTGAGGAGATGGTTCGACCGCTCATTCACAGAAATCTTTCGCGCAGCAGTTTCCAAAACTACAATTGCCATTTGGATCGCCAACCTTTGAAAGGAGACGGCGCCATGAGAAGAGAAGAAAATAGTCTGCAAAGACTGGTCTACAGATTAAACTTAAGAGCAAAAGAATTTAATATGACAATCTCATCTCAGTAAACTAAAACAGCATTAATATGCAAAGACCCAACTAGATGTAAAGTAGCAATTTATGGCATAAGTAATGAACACAAAATGGAAATAAAATACCTTGGAATTACACTGTCCAGTAATGGAGACCTAGACAAAGAAGTGAGATATCAAATACAAAAAGCAAATATACTGGCAGGATGCTTTAATAAAACTATATGAAGAAACAGACACATTAACACTGAGATAGATTTAAAGCCATAGAATTTATAAAGTCAGTGTAAGACCAATAATGACATATGCCTCGGAAACCATACCCGACACAGCTACAACACAAAGGCTACTGGAAACGGCAGAGATGAGATCTCTGAGAAGAATTACAGAAAATACGCTGAGAGATGGAAAGAGAAGTGAATACATTAGAAGAAAATGTAACGTATAGTCTATAAATAGAAACGCAAAACAAAATCGCAAGAGATAAGTCACCAATCGGCAGAAGAAGTATCAGAAGACCGCGCAAAAGATGGAGTGACAACCTTCCATAGAGATATTATTCCGCCAATGAACAAGCAGAATTGCTTATACAGAGAAAAAAGAAGAAGATAAAGATACTTTAGGTCTATATCTGGGTACAACATAGTCAGAAATTATCTTTTTTTTGTGGTATTTTCGAGTTCATTTTTAATGTAAGTATGTCCTGATATAATAGACAACAACCTCATGGTACAATTTTAGGTTGTTATTTGATCCAACATGAATCACACATAAATCAATACTACAATTTGTAATAACAACTTAAAAACTATGCCCAGTTCTTATCGGTACTCAAAGCATATGTGTTCAAATTAAGGGTTTTTTTTAATTGCCGTATTGCCAGATTCCAGTAAGAGCCTGAGAAGGTATCCATTCTGAGAAATCTTTTTGGACATCTACGTCATGAAACAAGACACATTGGCATCTTTCGACCGAGTAGGATACTAAGCCAGAAGACCCCAGGTTAGTGCCGGATTAACCGTGTTCTGGCTAAAACCTTAACCACCGTTCCAAAGAGGTGGTCTTGTCACTCAATGAACATCTAATAAATACTAGGCCATAAACTAATAAATACTATTAACCATAAATTTCAGATCCCTGGCTTAATTTCCTCCTCTGTCCTCCTACTCCTTTCTCTTCATCACCCCAGCAATCAGACAGTGTACTTCTTTTCATTCTTTCTCTCCTTTCAACATTATGTTGTCAACACCGTTTTAATAAATTTGTTTGGTTGATCAGTAAAATGCTATACTACCATATTTCACTAACCCCATCCAAATTAGAAGACCAAGAAATTGTCTCATTTCTTGATTATTTGTCGAAACCCATTGTTTCAAGTGACTCGATCGTGATGTGTGGTATTTTCATTTGCGCTTTAGCTAATTTATTTGTCTGATCGACTATAAAATTTATAACCTCATCGTCAATAAACAAGCACAATCTTTTTTAAGCCGATATAGTATTCGATACATTTACCTGCAGCCCATCTTCTTCTTTGTGCTTGTATTCAAGCGTTGGCTATCGTCATATTGACAAGCTGATGAAATGATTCTCGGTCGACAGCTAGATGAAACAGTTCCTCGACCGTTCGACCTGTCCATTGTCTAATGTTACGCAGCCAGGACAGTTGTTTTCTTCCGCAGCCCATGCCTTCCTGTAAAAGAAAAATCTTTGTGACTTTCGTATAAGTTAAAATTGGGTGTAGCTTAAACAATTTTTAATTTTGATTCTGTTACTTCTTGCGAATCGTTATAATCTTCTTCTTCACTTTCTTGATTTTCTTCAACTTCAAGATCTTGGAGTATTGATTCAATGCTTTCTAGAAATTCTACCAAATCGAATTCCTAATTCAATTCCCAATTTATGTCGTTCAAAGTATCGTCTGAGTCGTAGTCTAAACATATCACATCACTTTCACTATCATCACTTTCTTCTAGTAATGCTCTTAATTCGTCTATTGACAATCCTTTACGCTTAGACATTATTTTGCATCGTCTCGACTCTCATCGTCGTGCATACAGTAGCGCACCTAAAATTTTCCTGCACCGAAGTTTTTTTTACGATGCTACCTTCATTTTGAGTCCTTAAAATTTGTGATAACAATGTCGAAATAGGTCCCTGGGGGTGGGGTTAACCCCCAACCCCCAGGGATCTTGGGATACCTATCTGAGGGATACTTATGTAAGATTAAAGAATGATCATATGCCTATTGGCTCTGCTGCGCCCGAGAAAAAAAAATGGACTATTTTAATTCTCTGTACTTTTTAAATGAAACAGTAAACTACAGAAACACAATTTCAAATATAAAATCATGTATAAGTGCTAGTGGTAGTAGAGCTTGGGGTAGTTTTTTGTCACCTCATGAAAAAAGCAAGCCGTTAATAGAGGTACCAAAATGTGCTAAGAATAATAATAAAATAGAAGGAGCGATTATTGACACGCTCAAGAAAATAAATCAAGGACCACCACCAGCACAGACAGTTATTTTAAATCCAATTTGCCAAAGAATATCAGAAATGCTGCAATATATTCCCCAAGGACCTAGAACCCTATTAGAAATAAAGTTATTACAAGTGGCATATAATGATGCCAAATCATTTTTAGAATAGTTGTAGTTTAGAGTAGTTAGTTTTTATTTTATAATATGTTTACATTTTTTTTTGCGCTGACCAATTCCAAAAATTTCTCTGTTAGACAATAATTCAAAAGGTCGGTTTTTACCTACCTCTGTATAGAAATATCGAAGTTGTCCCCCGCCGCTTGAAAATCCCTTGCAATAGTCAGGTATTGAAAATCGGAATTTTAAGTCAGAATAATATTGTACCCCAGCTTAGCTGGTCGCTCGCATATTAGTTAGTTTTTAGTTTCAAATTCGATATAATTCGACGCATTTTTGGTTTAACAGTTTTTAGACTATCGCGTATAGTCGACACGTAATTTCGTGAGAAAATTTATAGGAACCAGAGGAGCAAAATACTAGTAAAATGGCAACACTGTTAGAGTTACCACTACTTTATTGAACAGTAGCGTAGATATCTAATTTTTAATTAAGTAAAAGTTTTTGTTTTTTTAAATTTTATTTAATAAAAAGTTTCATTTTCTATAAAGTTTAAATAAAAAATATTGGTGTTAACTTCTGTGATATATCTAGGAAGTGATAACACTAATTGACTCGGCTAAATAGAACTTATTGTAAAATAATAATACCTATAAAAAATTGTTAATATCACATACAATTAAACAAATTTTTTATGTACAAGTATTTTAGTATACAAACGTTTTAATAACACAACTGCTCATAAGTTTTAAAACTTATGATCACATTTGATCATTGATAACTTAGTTATTGTAATAAAAAAAATAGAGAATTCATTTTTTAAATTATATACATGGTATTCTATTAACAACTTTGGTTTGCCACCGTGTGAGAGAAGACTTAGTACCTCAATAATTTAAAAATGGGTAAGAGGTCTAAAACTTTTATGAAAATCTTTTTTATATATCTAGCAGGTATTTTATAATAACCTAACCTATACTTTGATTATTTTAAATTAAATTATGTTGTATGTTTTTGTTCTATCATGAAGTGTATTTGTACTCTATTTTCAAAGATATATAAGCAAAACGAGAATTTGTACAATTACAATAAAAATAGGTTTCAACTAACACCTAGTTGAAAATAAGAACTTACTAATCTACACAGAATCACTGTTATCACTAGTATCAGTTGTATCTTCTATATTTATAGTTAATTTGTTTAATGCTGGTAAATATTTAACATAGTCATTTTCCACTGCGATTACATGTTTGATTACACTTTTCCAGTTGGTTGCTGTGATCTTTGTGACTTCTCTTCTAATTAACTGGAGAGCAGTAGACAAAAATTTAGGAGCCACGTTTTTTCTTCTCCTATTTCCTTTAAGTTGTGTCCATATTAACTCTATTGGGTTCAATTTACAATAGTAAGCAGGAAGTACTATTGTAAATTGTAATACTGGGCATACCAAGCACGGTATGCCCATTACTGCGAGTACAGTTATCAACAACATATTTCTTTTGGTACTGTCTACTGTAAACAACCTCCAACAATTGCTTTTTACTATATGATGCCTCAAAGTACAAATCTTTCTCAAATAAAAATTCTTGAATTTGTAATTTGTTTCAAGTAATATTTGGAATTTTCTTATTAATCTTGAATAATATGATACGTTGTCCATGATAATCACACTATATTTAGGTAATCTCGGATGAAGAGGTTCTTCAAACCATGATTCAAAAATTAAACTTTCCATATCCTCATGATAATCTAGAGACGCGTCTTTAATATTTTTTTGCAGATATTAATAATACATCATCGATCCATCTATTTTCTCCACCGCAGTGTAAAATTATAATTATCTGTCCTGTCATGAGTATCACACTAGGTCTTATCTAAATAAACAACATTTTGTTTCATTTTTTGATACTAAGTTATCTATCTGATAGAAATGTTTCTTAAAGTAAATTATTATAAAAGAAAAAATTATTCTAGTACTTTCCATTATGGTGCTTGTCTATAGTTTTTTACTTAAAATTATGGGTTTTAAGAAATCATCAAATTGTTGTTGCTGAATATAAGAGAATATCCTTTCGAACCAGTTCACTTCGAAGGCTTTCAATAGTTGAAAAAATATTAGCCGCATCCATTTTGTATATTGTTCTGATTATAGGTTCCTTTAGGTGCAGTTCTATTTGTGTGAATTTGCACAATCTTTTCTCCTCTGTCTAGAAGATGTTTCTCCTATAGTCTTATAGCAGATTGCTTTGGACACTCTGATAAACATGTTTCTACAATTGCTTCTGATTTAGACAATTTAGAACACAATTCTTCATAAGCATGTTTCAGTATATGTTTGGATGGTATCATCAGAGAGGTATTGAAAATGTTGCTTACATTTTACTACACGGCTTTGTAAAAATATTCCAATTGATTAGAGGGTTTCACTGTCTCTTCAGCTGCAGAATTATTATCACATCACGGGTGCCACATTTCAAAAGTATTTTCGTAAAATTATAAAGTTTACTGTTCTTTTACATATTTTTACGTACTTCCGTTTTTTGTTCCGTTTTATAAAAACTAACTTCTGTTTTTTTTTAACATTATACATATATATATATATATATATATATATATATATATATATATATATATATATATATATATATATAATTCTGGAAGAAGAGATTTTTCAAACCATGATTCACAAATTGAACCCTCCATATCCTCATGATAATCTAGATTCACGTCTTTAATTTTTTTTGCAGATATTAATAATAAATCGTCGATGCATCCATTTTCTACATCGCAGTGTAAAATCATAATTCTGTCCTTTATTGGGCGGTACTGAATTAGAACATTTTTTGTTATTATTCGTCCAACTTTTTTTTACGGTGTCACGAGTACCATTATGGTACTCATCATACCTGGTATGATACCAGGTTTCATCCAAATAAACAATATTTCGTTTAAAAATAAAGTTTAAAATAATATAAAATATTATACCTACCTACCCAAGTGTAAACCACTGGACGGTCGAAACGAAATTTATTTGGATAAACTACTTTATGGTTTCGGTTGCTCAGGCAAAAAAAATTGTTATCTTACGCAAAGAATGAATCGATGATAACTTTATCCGAGCGACTGTACATATTTTACCAGGCTCATCTAAATGTAAATATCGATGAGAATATTAAAACTTTGTATTATTATACATCTCAGTCATTGATAATTTTGCAGTTAATAACTACTCCTGGTAGAGTACTTTTATTTTAATTTTTATTGTCTGCTTTTATTACAGATACATATATTTTTACACAGTCTCACCGAAATACGAGGCGACTATAATCAGTATCAAATTGTATCCCAGCTGAGCTGGTCGCTTCTTGTTTTTAGAGTTTTATCTCGCGCATTGTAGTTCTCGTTACATAGCTTAGAGTTAAAAGCCGAACGCTCATTAGTTATCAAGTTTATTCATATATAGGAAAACGTCCTTAGTTGTGATAGTAGTAATATTTAATCTGTATTAGTGCTTATGTTTGTAGTGTGTCGTGAACCAGTGTATAGACAGTGATCGGGGCTATTTCAGTAAAGAACTTGCGCTAAAACTTTGGCTAGATATTAGCTTAGTTGTAGTAACATTCAATTATTAAATTACGTATTGTTTGAACTGCTTGTGTTCTTATTTCTAACACCAGTGGGTGGTCCTTCGGATTGGAAGTAATAACAAGACTTAATACGCTCTAAATAGTAGCAATATCGCTATCCTAATTTGTTGAACAAATGTCCGTTTAATTCTACCAGTCACAGATCGACAGTTAGAGGACCTAGATCCTAGTATAATTAATGTAATTTTAGAACTGTTTATGAAAATTGATTGCAAATTCAAATTAATTGTAAATTTTAAAACAAACAAAATAATTTAAATGTTTATAAATCAAAAATTTACAAACTAATTAGTAAATCCAGTCGTGTCATTTAAATTCGCAGACCTAAAATTAAAATTTTTTTTTTTTGTTGCGAATTAAAAGAAGCAGACATAATAATAGCGTTTTATTAACTTTACGAACATAACTGCTTCGATTAATATCCATGTTTCAATAAACTGAATGTACAAATGTTAAACTATTGCAATACAAAACATCCGTTTTATCGGAAAAAGTTAAAATAATTTCATCTTTATCCGACGTCGAAAGCGTAGTTAAAAAATTCGGATGAAATTTGGCTCGAAAATATTCTGATTCGATTCTGACCAATGACAATACTTTCGAATCATCGTGTCGTCGGAAATCGGATACATGGGACTCCACCTTTAGGTAAAATCCACGGTTGTTTCAATAAATTTATCAGGGTTCGATGTATATAAAATCACTAAAAGTAATATCATAAAAACAAATATGCGAAAATATACACGTGGCACAGAATTTTTTTAAGACTAGCTGTGTGATGTGCAAATCAGAACTGACCCGATTCAATGAGCCGAATCTTCAGAAAGATCCTTCTTCTTTGTCAACCATTTTCCATCCACTCCTGAATGTAGGTCTTTCCCAATTGCTTCCATCTTTCTCTATCTTGCGCCAATCTAATCCACTGTTTGCCTGCCACTGTTCTTATATCATCTACCCATCTTTTTTGAGGTCTTCCCATGCTTCTTGTTGTCGTCCTTGGTCTCCATTCTAGAATTCTCCGTGTCCACCTGTTGTCATTATATCGGGCTACGTGACCTGCCCAGCGCCATTTCATTTTTGTAATTTCCTCCACAATATCCCTAATCTTCGTTCTACGTATTATCTCGGTGTTTCTAATCTTGTCTCTTAGTGATGTTGTTTCTCTCAGCTGAACACTGAATCCCAAGTTTTTATAAACAGAACCGAATCTTTTCAAATATTTTGCAGTCTTGCTTCTTTGAAAGGAACGTGAATCGTGAACTGATTGTCGGTTGTCAGGGCGGGGATATTGGGAGAGCAAAATATTTTTTATTTTACTGATAATTATAAGGTGTAAAATATTAATTAAAACTATAAGTACTTATAATATGAATTATCGGCAAAAAATATGTATATATTAGTTTGACTTTCCACGTGATTATTTTGGTTATTATATTTTTTTTTTTGTATTTCTTGTATTTTTGGTCACAATGGTATTTGTTCAGAGCAAGTACAATTTATGGTATTTCCCGAAATATTTTATGGCATGGCGTATTATTGTTTGTATAATAATTTAGTAAAAGACCAACGAGATCTTTTGTACTTTATACATTAAAGAGACCTTAGATAGGTATGCTTAAATAAGCATGCTTAAAAAAACGTTTAGTTGATGATATATAATTAGCTTAAAAAAAATCGGTTGCCTGTAAAGTCTGTTTTACGGGCGAAGATTTTACGTGACAACGTCTTTTTCTCGGTAGAATATTTATTGATATGAATATTATTAAATTGCACAATAGTTGTTTGCAGTTGAAACGCGCTGTTTCTTCTCAATCGACTGAATTACGATTGATTGCAGAGTGATTTAAACTAATAATTTACTTAACACTATCAACATTTGTCAATAGTATGACATAACCTATAAACTCAGTTTCTCAACTTTTGTGTCAATCTAACAATTAATCAATCAATCATAGTTTACGATAATGAAATATTAGTGTACAATTATTTACCTTTATTGTTGTAGTTGTTGTAAATGACAAATCTAAGCACTCCATATTTTCACTACAGACACAGCTGACGATACTTTAACCACACGTGTGAACTTGTATTATGACGCTTTCTCGGTTTTCCAACGCCAAGAACGCTCGAGAAAGACAGAGACACAAGCACGCACCGATTCAACGCGCCTAATTCTCTAGTGCTGCGCGCGCAGCGGACCGATCATGTTTGAGTGGGAGAGAGACGCAAGGCATTTGCCGGTCCGGCGGGCCTCTCTCTCGTTCGGTGACTCATCGTAACAGACGTGAGCGGGCGTTACACTTTTTCATGAGTGACTCCGAGCCACAACCTAATTTAAGACGTTGTCACGTCAAAATTAAATGTGAATTTTAAGTTAATTAGGTAAAGTTTAATAGATCAAAGTAAATTTTTGGTTGCCATAACATTTACTTGTAAGTTTGAATAACAACTACATAATGCTCTTACACTCGATTATCCACCCACCGCCTACCGCTAAAATTATAGATTTGGTTTGCATATGATCTGTACTGACCCGTGACCCGACAAAGTGATTCGGTTCTCTTAAGTGAATCGGAACCGGTGACCCAAATCTTAAAGATGACCCGAAATTCCCGGCACTATGTGGCGATCAATGTGTTAATAAAAAACAAACATTTTCCCTGCTGTAGACCTATCTGTTTGTAATATTTGCTTATTCATCTCTATTTGCTAATCGTTTTTCTAATTTCAGTTTTTACATATTAATAATATGTAAAATAGTTTAATAGTCTCTTGTTTTTCTTTTTATTTTTCATCTCTTAAATAGAAAAAACTTTTATTTCATTTTAAATTCTCATGATGAAAATCATATTTTCTTAAGATATCAAATAAGTTTCGCACACTTTGCACTTTTTTCCGTAGCTCATATTACTTCACTCACATGTTGGATTTCAGAGATAGAACGTGATTTAATCAGAGATTTAAATTTTCCAAACCTCAACTGTATATTCAGCAAAAGTAAGGAAACTAGATTTTGCTTATATAGGTAAAATTAAAAGCGTGGTATATAATATTATAGAATGTGAACATAACTGGATATTTTATTTAAACTTAAAATTAACTTTGGAGTATGTCTGCCATATTCGATTAAAAATATTATATTATAGTATATTTAGATTTCAAATAAGTTTTATGCATTTTGTTTAACTTTTTAATAAACGTATGCTGTGAACGGATATAATAGGTAAACTTTTATTCGGACTATCTATTTGGATAATTTATTATAAATTCACGATTTGAGCAACAATAATTTTCAAAATAATATTTATGCATGCCTTTATTCCATGTTCATTCTTCTTCTTCAAGTGCCCTGTCCGTTGCGAACGTTGGCTATTAACATGACAATTCTGATCTTGTTTGCGGCGCTTCTGAATAGTTCGACCGATGTGAGCCCGAACCACTTCCTCAGATTTTGGAGCCACGGGTGCCTTCTCCTGCCTGGCCCTCGCTTACTGTCTATTTTTCCCTGGACAATCAATTGCAGTAGACGGTACTTATCGTGTCTCAATATGTGTCCTAGATATTCAAGCTTTCTTTGTTTAATTGTATTCACGATTTCTTTCTCCTTTCCGATTCTTTGGATTACCTCTATGTTGGTGACATGTTCGGTCCAGGATATACGAAGAATGCGTCGGTACACCCACATTTCGAATGCTTCTAGTTTTCTCGTGAGCGTCTCCTTCAGCGTCCAGGCCTCCACGCCATACAGTAAGATCGGAAAAATGTAGCATTTTACTAGACGTATTTTAGGAGAAGAGACAAATCCCTGCTTATGAGGAGCTTTTTCATATTGCTAAATGCTGCTCTAGCTCGTTCTATTCTCGCCTTAATTTCTGTGGCCTGTTCCCATTTTGCATTTACGTTGGTGCCAAGGTACACATATGATTCTACATGGTCAATTAGTATGTTACTTATCCGTAACTGTCGAGCAGGCTGTTGCTTCCTGCTTATTAGCGTATTCCTCACTAACTGAATAATCTCTTTCCATTACCTGCTGTAATTCGTCTATGGTACAGGCAAGGATCACCGTGTCGTCGGCATGTTCATTCCTCTTTGTTTTTACACATGGCATCGTACAGGCCAACAGGCCAGTCTCTCTTTTCTGCTTTTTATCTCTCCAACTCTTCCGTGGACTTTCTCGTTTTTTCCTTTTGGACTCCAGTTTAGTACTTTTTTTAGAATTCTGTAATTGGACATTCTATGCGCACACCTTTGTCATATTAATTGTTGTTTTCACCCATTTTGCAACAGTACAATGTAAAAACCTAAAGCTATTCGTCTGTCTGTTCATCTATCCATAAACACAACTCCTCCGTTATTAAAACAAAATGACAAATAAAAAGTCGAATGAGAACTCTACACCCAAAGATGGTATGAAAGGTGTAAAATTTTACCTTGGATTCCCGGTTCTAGATATATGGCATATATCCAATAATTTTGCCTATGAAATTAGAGGTATTGATACACAAGAGGTATACATACACAAGCTTCTCAAAATCAGTTAAGCATGGGGAGTCGTATAAGAAATATGAGAAAAGGATCAAATCAAATACTTGCCCAAAGTAGATAAACTATAAAACCTAACAACAAATTCATATAGACTAATAAGGCTATCTTCTTTTATACTAAAAACGCTGAAAAGAGACTAGGCTTATCTCAAAGTCAATAGAGGATAGACAGATAGTAATGGCTGCTTTTTTAAAAAGTAAAGGGCATCTAATAATATCACAAACTCTTTAGTTAAAGCAATAAGTAGACAATGAACACCTGCAGTAATATGCAGATAGATACAGGTATATCTAAAGAATATGATAGTAATATCCACTCTAGGTAAAACAACCATCAAAGCAAGAGCAGGTGCAGGCTGTCCACAAGGAGGAATTCTCTACTTTGGACAAATTTGACAGATGATCTTCTCAAAAATCGGTCCACAAAAGTCTTTTATTCTCTAGAATATTGCAATCGTTGTCAAAGGCAAATTCGCCCAGATTGTATCTGGGAGAATGTAAGTAGCCATAAATATAGTTAATAACTGGTATAAACAAAAGATACTGATAGTCAATGCTCAAAAAACAGATATCATCAACTTTACAAAAAAGAGAGCATTACAAGAGACAATGCAGAAGTCAGAATGGCGACCTAAACAACAAAGAAAAAGAGGTATTGATTAGATGCGTGGATTACTTTAACCAGGCACTTAATATAGAGGATAAAGAAAAAAACCTGAAAGACGAAAGATATAGGGTAAGGGGAAGAGACAAGAGGGAAGAGGAACCACCAATGATTCTTAAAGTTAAAGATGCAGTTAAAAAACTAGCCAGAAACAAATCATCCGGAATAGATAATTTCCCAGCTTATCTATATAAAGAAGGTGGCCATGATACCATAGTGGCATTACAGCAGCTTATAAAAAAAATATGGATACAGAAATCCCTCCCCAATGATTAAAATATTGGAATACTTTACACCATACACAAAACAAGTGATATCTTTGAATGCTCTAACCACAGAGGAATTACGCTTCTAAATGCAGTGTATAAAATATTTTCCACAGTACTATGTTATTGTATGGTACCATATGCAGAACAGATAGTAGGAAAATACCAGGCTGGTTACAGAGGTGGTAAATCAACAATTCATCAGATTGCAACCCTGAAACAAATTTTAGAAAAAACACTGGAATATGGCATTGATACTCATCACATATTTATAAACTACAAAGCAGCCTACGACTCTGTGAATAAAAAAAATGTTTAAAGCAATAATAGAGTTAGAAATACCAAATCAGTTGGTAAATTTAACAAAACTAACTCTTGAAAAAGTTGAATGTAGAGTACGAGTTCAGGGGGAACTGACTGAACCTTTTAAAACAAATCCGCCAGGGAGACCCTCTCTCCTGTATACTGTTCAATCTGGCTCTGGAAAAAATAATACGTATGTCACAAATCACAACCACTAGTTCAATATACAGTGTGTCCGTAAAGTATGGAATAAATTCGATATTTCCTAAATGAAAAGCCTTTTTAAAAAAATCTAAAACATGTCGATTTTTAAATTTAATGTTCTAAATTTTACAATAAAATTTCATTATAGAAGGTAATACACATTACAGTGATGACGTCACCGGCTCTTTTTTTAAATGTAACACCCTTTATTTTAGGATATTTTCCCCTAATTCTTATTTTGCATATTCTGTCGCTTATGGCTTCGAAGTCTATTACTGGGTGCTTCACTCTGCTGCTAACTATGAATCCTGTTCCAAGTTTTTGCTCTGTTGGGTGGCAGCTATAGTACATTGTATATTTCTTTTTCTCGTATAATTTTTTTCCCAACCACCTAACTTCTTGAAGCGCTATGGTGTCTATGTTATATTTATCCAGGATGTTAAGGAGTTCCCGCAATGCTCCAGTTTTATATAAGGATCTCACATTTAACGTACTTAATTGTAACTCTTTGTCCTTTTTCTCGCCAAGTCGTCGTCTAAATTTCAGTCGAAAACTTTATCTTGAATTCTCGTAACCTGTTGTTTTTTTTACGGTGTCAGGGTGTTAACCCTATGCCCATCACCCAACCTGGAGGACCAGTTCACCCGCTCTCGTCCGTTTCCGACCCAACTTTCCACCCGGGTTGGATACCGGATCTCCAGTTGGGTTGCTCGGTTTAACAGGGGGCACCAGCGTGAAGGTGAGAGTCGGATTTAAGTAGAAGAGGCTTAGTGAAGTAAACTGGAAGCCATGTTTTTGCATTCTACCCCTTTACCCCCCTTATAGTTTTAACACCACCAAAAAATATAACCATAACACGATCTTACCAGCGAATAGGTCAGGTACTGAGTATGTCATTCGTTAAATAGACATCTCTAGTCTGCGTGGTCGTATTACTAGTTGCATATATAGCTGTATGTGTTAAATATTAAATATTTAAGACAGGTCTTTTAGTGTGACTATACGGTTACGCTAGCAGAAAACAGGTTAAATCTACAGTTTCTGAGTTGAACTTTTTTATGATTCGCTTCCAACATATTGATAGCTAAAAATTATTCTTCTAAGTTATTCTCTATAATTTTCTTCATAATTGATAGCTTATTGATTTGCTTTTTACGTTTTTAATAAAGTATTTATTTAATGAAATTGTAGAAAATCTTCTTCGCTGAGGATATCACAAGAAGTATAAAAATGTTTTATATGACACTGTAGTTTTGAAACTTACCTTACAAATGTAATGCTTATAATAAATTGCTTATGTACAATATTTGTTACAAAAATTTGGCACCACTCGCAGACAGTAACGCCTCTGCAGTAAAGCTTTGTCCAGAATAGCAAATAATTCTATGAGTTAGAGATTTATAAGTTTTCTCAAACCTATTCAATCGATAAAAGTCGGTCGTTATAGAGGTAAAATACGAGTCAGTGCGGACCTATCGGTCCGACAATTGATAGTCATCCGTTGAAACAACGAGAGCGAATTTATTTTAAATGACATGTTAGCAATTTACTTTATTGCATCAATTTTCTATCACGATCTCGACTGCGGTTGATAGGGCGAACGTATTGAAGAGAAATGTGAAATATTTAAATAAATTATAAAGTTAATTGGGTTATAAAATAGCAATTCTCGGTACAATATTCAATATGGTTTAATCTTCGATGTAGAAAATAATTTTTTTGACTGTTAATTTAAAACTCTTTATATTTTTAAATTATTTATTGTGAGTTGAAGAATAACTTGATTATTATTGCAGAGTGGCAATAAATATAGGTCATAATCGTAGCTGGTCAAGCTTTCTGAGGTAGCTTAAGACCCTCTCTGAGGTTTGTAGTAACGTGATTTTACTTTGAATGTTTTGTGACACTATTTGAAGTACATATGAATACTGCCCGTGCATCTTTAATTATCGATTATTTTTTACCAAAATCTAACTGACCGTATTTTAAATTAATTATAACGATAATTAAATAGGCATTTCTTAGTCGATCAACAATATATTATAATTAAATGTTTTGCCATATACTACCAACAAGGACAAAAATCACTAAGCATGACATTTAATTTGAATTATACAGTTGGTATAGTATAAATTAATAATATTTAAGTGGTAAGTCTGTTCCATCTTAGAATCTTTTGCCAAGTATACTGGAATTACAGCAACTAGACGTATTTTATTTTATACTCGTAGAAATAATATTTGAAGATTTTTATTAATGTAAACTTAAAGAAATACACCAAATTTGTTTCATTTAAAGCGTTTTATGGATTTTAAAGCGTTTTATGAAGCACACTCGTCCGGGTCACACTTTAACCGCGATCGAACGAAGGTGACATTTCGGCATAAATTGGGGACACTTATTTGATAGTTGCGGTGTTGACACTTTACATTTGTTCATATTATTTACTATTAATTAAAGTCTGTTCTTTTTAGAACAAAATTCGTGTCATTTAATTCCTAAATTAAGGCTGTGTGCATAACAAGGGACAAAACATTAATATCAGATTCCTTTAAAAAATTTAATATGAAATCAGTTAAACCTTGACCAGTAGTGTTGCTAACTTCGCAGTTTCCTAAAAAATGTCCTCGAACCTCTACAGATTTAGAAAAATCATCAATAAAAACCAATCTAACAACAATCGTGATTTGTCCTTGATGACTAATGTCAGGTGTGTAATCAAGTATAATTGAAAAATATTTGCACATTTTTAAGGATTATTTTTTAATAATTACACAATTATTTATTTTTTAACTTTTTCTCCTACTAAGGTGATTATTTCATTTTGGATTTTCATTGTCTCAATTAATTTCATAAAATTGCCATTACCTTTTTCGAATAGTTTTTGACTTCTTCTTCAAGTGCCATCTCCGCGACGGAGGTCGGCAATCATCATAGCTATTCGAACTTTTGAGACGGCTGCTCTGAAAAGTTCATTTGATGTACATCCGTACCACTCTCTCAGGTTGCGCAGCCATGACATTCTACGCCTCCCTATGCTTCTCTTTCCTTGGATCTTTCCCTGTATAATCAGTTGGAGCAAGGTGTATTTCTCTCCACGTGTAATATGTCCGAGATATTCCAATTTTTTTGTTTTTATTGAATTTAAAATTTCCATTTCTTTGTTCATCCTTCTCAGAACCTCTTTGTTTGTGACGTGTTCTGTCCATGATATTTTCAGAATTCTTCTGTACACCCACAGCTCAAATGATTCCAGTTTTTTCATTGATGTAGCATTCAAGGAACAAGATTCCATTCCATAAAATAAGGTCGAAAAAACATAGCACCTCGCCAACCTAACTCTTAGTTCCAGTTTTAAATTCCTGGTACATAGAACTCTTCTCATTTTGTTGAAATTTGCTCTAGCCTTTTCTATTCTTATATTTATCTCCTGATTGTAATCATTTGTGGAGTTAATCATTGTTCCCAGGTATGCATATTTGTCCACTTGTTCGACGTTGGTTTCGTTTATTAGAAGATTCTCGTTATTTCTTTGAGTTTTCGATATTCTCATAAATTTCGTCTTCTTGACATTCATTGTTAGACCATACTCTTTTCCATACTCTGCTATTCTGGTCACCAGTCTCTGAAGATCTTCAATGTTTTCGGCTAAAATCACAGTATATTTACCTTTATTCCAGCTGTTTCTCCCTCAAGAGCTTTTTTCAGGACCTCTTCGGAGTAGGCGTTGAAAAGAATTGGCGACAATACGCATCCCTGTCTTACTCCACATCTAATTTCAATTTCTTCTGACAGCTGTTCGTTAACACATACTTTTGCTCGTTGTTTATAGTATAAATTTGATATGATCCTGAGGTCGTTGTAGTCAATCTTCTTTGATTTCAGGACATTCATTAAATGTTTATGTCGTACTTTATCGAATGCTTTATTATAGTCAATAAAACATGCGTATATATCTTGATTGACGTCCAGGCATCTTTGTATTAGTATATTAAGTAAAAAAAGAGCTTCACGTGTTCCTAGGCCTTTGCGGAAACCAAATTGTGTATTATTAACGTCTATGTCCAGTTTGTGATATATTCGGTTATGGATGACTTTAAGTAGTAACTTTAGCGTATGAGACATTAAGCTAATGGTGCGGTAATCGCTGCATTCTCTTGCGTTTTTCTTTTTAGGGAGACAAATTAAAATAGATGTTAACCACTCTTTGGGTAATACGCCTGAACTATAAATTTGGTTCAAAAGTGTCACTAAAACATCAATGTGCTTCTCATCTAGAATTTTTAGGATTTCTATAGGAAGCATATTAGGTCCAGGGCTTTTCCCGCTCTTCATTGTTTTTAATGCGTGCAATATTTCTTCTTTTGTAATATATGGACCTATTTCTTCTGACGTAAGTTCTATGTGCTCCAGATCTCCTCTTTCATCATCGAACAATTCATCGATATTTTTTGACTATTGCCCCTAAAAGATAATTTTGTCCAGCCAAAAATTGAATCATAAAAATAATTCTTTCTATAACAGATGTCCATCTTTTTTTTTTCTATTTGAAATAAATTTTGATTCATATAATCGACAGTTACGCCTTTTTTATTTAATTTTTTAATTCAACCCATTTCTTAACACTTTCGAAATGCCCCTTACCAGTTTCGTGTCTTTCTAAAGCTCGAGATAAGTGTTGCCAGTCCCTAAAACCATTATTATCGCTAAAACTTTTAGAAGAAACTACAAATAATTTGCGGGAGAAGCAGTATACTGAATCTTTAGATTTTGAATAAATAAGTCGGTTTCTATTTACTTTTTTACTATTTGTTAACTTTTTTACAAAGTGATTTGAGCTAAAAGGTCTGTTTAAATTATTTACAGGATAAATAATATTTTTTAATTGTACTGGACTTATGTCAAAAATTATTAGTCTAAGTGTGCGTTCATAACGAGGCGCCGACCCTCGATCGGACCATAGTATGGAGCTATATTATCATCGCCACGTAAAATAAATGCATTATTTTAAATGAGAGCGTTCACTGTCAGTGCTATGCTTTAGGCGAGGATACCATGCTTAGGTCTTCGTAATGAACGCCCCCTAACAGTATATCTGTCAATACTTCTGGCCAATATGCTGGATCTTTAAATTGCTCTCCACTTACACCAATATCTACGGTTTTGATTTACGTATTATTCGATGAGGGAGTATTCATTGTATCCTGGTCCAGTTTAAAAAGTTAAACAGGGCTTGGCTGGTTAAAGGTTGAAGTTGCGTATTCATCGTGTATACAAAAAACTTTTTTAGTAAGCCAGCTAATCGCTTGTTGTCTTCCTCTTTTTCTATCTTTCTTTTTCGATATTGTGAACCAGAAAGTCTCTTTCTACCATCGGCCATCTAAATCAGTAAATAATAGTTTATAATTTAAACAAAAATAATGACCGGAAATTGTTTATGCTAAAAAAAATTGAATTAGTAAAAAGTGCAAAATAATACTTTAACTTTATATATGTAGCTAATAAAAAGCTATTTGGAATAAACTTACCATTCACAATACACTGATAACAGTAATAATATAATGTATAACAGAAATAAATTTAAAAAAAATCAAACCAATAGGCAACTTGTCATTAAACTCGCAACTCTCTTTCGGTAAAACTTACTGGCATAAAATAAAACACAGAAAACACGTATAGATTTCGGCCCGAAATATGAATTCCCCGATAGTTTCGGGAAATCCCGAAAATATCGTAGAATTCTCGGAGAACGCCGCTGCCGTTGCATGTAATAGTATCGGTCAGCGCCAGTTACGCACAATTGTGGTACTATTGTTTTTATTATACTAATATATATTAATTAACACATAAGCTCGATTTCTATCAATCTATCGAGCAGGCTTGATTCAGAAAACATTTATGTACCATAGACCACTTGCACACCGTAAAAACACTGATAGAAAAATGCACAGAGTATAATGTTCCAATTGATATGCCGTTCGTCGATTTCCATAAAGCATTCGATTCCATCGAATTATGGGCAGTGCTTGAATCTCTAGAAAATGCACGTATAGATTCAATATACACTAACATAATTAAAAACATATATGACAATGCCGCCATGCAGATAAAACTGGACGAAAGCACAAAAACTAATCCCATAAGACTACAACGGGAGTAAGACAAGGAGACACCATCTCTCCCAAACTATTTATCATTACTCTAGAAGACATTTTTAAGAAATTAGAATGGAACAATAAGGGTATTAACGTCGACTGATCATACTTAAATCACTTGCGATTCGCAGATGACATAGTTTTAATAGCCGATAATATCCAAGAACTAAATGATATGTTACAACAATTAAATGCAGTTTCAGGAGCGGTAGGCTTAAAAATGAACTACAGCAAAACAAAAATACTAAGCCGAGACCAGACAAATATAACTATACAAAATCATACCATAGAAAATGTTGAACATTATGTATATCTAGGTCATGTTATCAAACTAGGAAAACCAAATCAAGATGCTGAAATTAAAAGAAGAACACAACTGGCATGGGGCGCTTTCGGCAAATTAGCATATATCTTGAAAAACACCACCATTCCTGTAAACTTAAAGAAAAAGGTGTATAACACATGCATACTACCAGTTTGTACTTACGGCTTGGAGACAGTAGCCCTTACCAAAAAATCTGCTAAAAAATTAGAAACAACGCAAAGAGCAATGGAACGAATCATGCTTGGAATATCACTAAGAGACAAGATTAGAAACACCGAGATAAGACGTAGAACGAAGATTAGGGATATTATGGAAGAAATTACAAAAATGAAATGGCGCTGGGCAGGTCACGTAGCCCGATATAATGACAACAGGTGGACACGGAGAATTCTAGAATGGAGACCAAGGACGACAACAAGAAGCATGGGAATACCTCAAAAAAGATGGGTAGATGACATAAGAAAAGTGGCAGGCAAACAGTGGATTAGATTGGCGCAAGATAAAAAAAGATGGAAGCAATTGGGAGAGACCTACATTCAGGAGTGGATGGAAAATGGTTGACAAAGAAGAAGAAAAATATATTTTATACATTACAGGGAAAGGACGCGCTATCTTCTTAATAGTAACTATTTTTCCAGTTATTTTTTTTGCACTTTGCTTGCTTGGCGTTTGGATTTTATTTATTTTTGGTATTTATATTTTTATATTTTTGGGTAAATTTTGCAACGCACAAGCGAGCGCCGCCCGGGTGTCACACACTCCTTGCACTCCGGCACGGCTCTTCCCTGAATATTTAATCATAATAAAAACATAAAGGTGGTAAAATAAAAAAATTTGTAGATACATTATTCTTCATACTGGTAATAAAAATAACTTCATTGAGGGTGCACAAGCTATATTTTTCTCTAAATCTGCTTTAATGGACTACCATGGAAAAATTAATCAAGCAAATTTTTTATCGTGGTTTGAATATCAATTATAAAAAAGTTTGTATGAACCATCCCTAACTGTAATGGATAACGCTCCATACCACAAAATGTTGTTAGAAAAAGCACCAAATATGTCGCATTGATTGACTAAGGGTGAATAATTTTACTGAATAACGTCCCCCTTAACAAAACCAACAGGTATTAAGTCTGTTCATACATTTAATAAGTAAGTAAGTATCCTCTCTTATCAGCTCAAAGGAATTTGCATGATTGATCAGCCATAAGCTCAGCGAATGGTCAATACTGTTTATTCGATGAACAAAACGGGAGCTGATTTCAATAATATGTATTTAAATTTCCTTTGGAGAATCGTAAAATGATAGTTATAGGTGTCAATGTTCTCTTAATAATAAGGTATTAAAAATACACCAAAATTATAATAACTAAATATAATAAAGTTGCACACTTTGTGGGTGAAGATCGGGTGTTCTCTAAGAAAAACCGAAAAATCCGTTAGTGAACCGACTTTAGGTAATTTCTCGTGCGTCTCAAAAAGATACGACCGCATGTGCGGGGGAATATTTGGGTGTCGAGTTAAAAAATTTTAGAATTTTTTTGTTTGTACAAAAATGTTTTAGTCACATAATATACATGTTTCTTTAAAAGTGGAAAAACATTGGTAAAGTTCTCAAATATGCGAAATATGCAAGCAATATGCGTTTGGGTACACGTAAACTCATCACCAATTACCATAAATACCCTCGTACATAGTACAAACTCATCACCGCCATAAAAATAGGGATTTTAATATAGACCCCGAGAGATTGGTAAATTCATCACTGGCCTACCTGCACCCCGTGACAGGTATAGACCCCTTGCAAACCGCGAAGGTTTGGTAATTTGACAAAATAATCTCTAATAGAATGTATTAAATGCAAATGCAATTCATTGTTTTTATTTATGAAGTCTACAAAATTCTATTCTAAAATCTATCTAATTCTAAAAATTTCTCTTCATTTGCTCTTGTTCCTTTAACATGGATAGTGAACTGCTCACTGATTACGTTTTGAGCCAACGCGGACGAAAATCAATGGTTATCAATAATTTCAAATTTCAATTGCGAAAGACTCTAAAATCGAATTGCCTTTTGTGGACTCGTGCGACGAAAGGGTGTAAGGCTAAATGTCGTACAACTGGTGAATAAATTTTATACCGTTTTTTTTCAGATCGTCCCGATCAGAACAGAAAAAAAAACGACCACTTGAAAACAACCTAAATCATGCCACATACAACATCTTGTATAGCCGAAAATAATTTTTGGTGATAGACCACTTGATTCTAGAGAACTTCGATATTTTTCTTATTTGACACAATTTCCATGTTTCGCGAACGGTGGTAGAGTGAAACACGCTGCATGAACTATAAACCTTTGCGCGTGTAGAACATTAAGTTTCTTTCCTCTTCTATGCAATAATGGCACACTCAAGTTTTAAGCTTTTTTAGATATTTTAAATTTAACAAGTGTCAAAAATCGCTTAGTATTTTCAAGAAAGTCAAATAACGCCAAAACGGTATCACTTGGACCGAATGTATACTTAAAAAATTATCCCTAGAATTCAATGAGAAATATAAAAAGAGAGTGCAAATCAAATAACGAGGTTGGGGACTATTTCCGATATAAACGAAAACAGCACATGCTCACAAACATTTTCATTATAAAATTTACTATCGAAAATCTATACAACTGACTTTTCAGATCTCAAAACCGTTCAGATTGGCAGATACGTCTAATAGACCACTCACCGTGAGACAACCGATATTAATATCTATTTTAAAACAATTTGCTTAAAATAATTTCTGAATTTTGTAAATTATCACATAAACGAGAAGTATAACAGGTAACAGGCAATATTCTGCATTATAAACTAGCGCCTTGGGTCTTAAATGCTGGTGATGAGTTTACCTGTCTGCGGTGATGAGTTTACCGATCTCCAAAGGATACCGGTGATCAGTTTACTATATCTCGGAGGGTCTAATAATTTTATGGGGGGCTATACAGTGATGAGTTCGTACACGTCCATGCGTTTAGCTTAAAATTCGCTACCTATTTATAATTTTTATTTGCACTTCGATTGTTAAATACCTAACTGTCATTTGTTTAAAACACACATCTGTTATTTCAGAAATTCGTTGTTCCATCAGGTATCTCCCATATTCCAATGTGAATGTTGTATTATTTTATGCGATATTGTTTTTAAGAGTACCCGCATTAGTTCTGTCTGATTTAAATCCGCGTAGTATAGAGATAAATGTAAAGAAGTGTTAACATATTCACGTAAAAGTTTATCAAACTCATATGTTTATAAAACGTTATAAATCGGTTTTTGTGGCACTTAATCAACGCATACAATTCGGGTTTAAAATTTTCAGGATTAAAAGGTATATTTTTTTAATTAAGCCAACCAATCTTAAGGTATAACAACCAATCTTGGAAGGTATACACATACAGTCAGAATTTTAAATTCTTGCATTAAAAATTATGCAAAGGATAATACAAAATGTTAAGTCTTACATTTTTTGGTACCACTAGCAGAACAATTTATTAAAATAGGAAGATTAAAATCAAATAAAAAAAGATGAATAAGTGAGGGTTTTGTAAGAATTTACAAACGACGGAACCGTACTGTTGGAGGCCATTTGATACAACAGGGGCCTACTATAATATAAGAGATGATACTCTACTTTTATGTTCACAAAATAAATCAGAAACCTAAACTAGGTCTATTTGTAAAGAATGGAATGTAATTATTTTTAACTACATCATTGATTAAGTAATGTTTTTTGTATATCGTAACTTTTTTAATTTTAAATATGCTTTTTCTTTACTAATGAAATTTATTACCCCACTATTTAAAACTAATGTAACATAATGTTACCCATGTTCTTAATAAGGATACAAGAAAATCCAACAATTAAAAAAGAAAATAAATCGCTTTGTTATGACTCCAGATGTCAACAAATAACATTAAAGTCTAGTTATTATCATTAAATTAAAAATATTCGTTTCCATTTACACGAAAAATTAACATAATAGTTATATTTGTAAGCTCTTTCTTTAGAACAATTAATAAAGAATTTGGAGAAAGTACTTAAATATAATAGCAGGTAAAAATTACATCTGCTTAAGCTAATGACTCATTTTTGAAAGTTAAAAACATGGTAGTAGAGGAGATATTATCAGGACTTCTAGCAATATTAGTAATACAAAATTTAGTCTCTGTTTAACATTGATATTTTTTATAGTCCAACGATAGTCCAGTTTAGTTATTGTTTAGTCAAGATAACAGTAAATATAGCAACCTGAGTGCAATGGCTGATATAAATAAGCAAGACGAAACGTTAAAATTGTCCAAAGCGCATTCTGTTGCAGAAAAGTTACTTCATGATACGACCGACTTAACAGACATTTTTCGAATGCAAAGGGAATTAGCGATTGTCTACGGAATTCGACCTAACTCTACTTTAACTACAGAACAATATACTATAACATCAGAAAGTACCAGTGGGATTGAAGATATTACTAGAAATTTAGAAAATCTCAATACCAATGACAACACCACAAGACCGTGTAAACTGAGCAGTGCATCTTCCGTGGTCCATCAATCAGTCAGCTGTTCTAAACAAAAAACTAATAGTAAAGAAACTACGTTCAACAAATCCCAAAAATGTAAAAATATTATACTGAAAAGATTAAATACATATAAAGGGTTTTGTTCGAAAAACAGAAAAACAAGATCCATCAGTGAGGTTCTAAATAGTGATTCGACTTACAAAACACATAGCCATCGTTTTATAGAGCACAACTTAAAACAAAATGCAAATAAAAGTGAAAAAAGACCTTTAAAGTTTTCTTCACAAACTAAGATTGGAGCTGCATGTACTAAGCCGTTTTTAAGAGAGTATGCAGAAGATATCCAGAAGACACTTGATGAACTTAATCTTAATAAATAGCTAAGTAATCAAGTTTATAAGTATGTCAAAAAAATATTATTGTATATATATAACCAATTAAATATTGTAAAATTGTAAAAAATTTTTATACTGTAAAATGCTATTCTATTAATTATGTATTTTGTAGTTGTTTTAATTTAATTATATACCATACTAAAATAAAATTATCTTGCTAAAGCTAACCCAGTTTATTTTTTATACAATTTCGATTTTTCATCTTTTTCTAAGAGTTTTGTGACTTGTTTTAATGTTGAACCGATTTTTTTATGTCCTTTTTAAAATCGTCCCTAGTTTATCTGATCTACTGCTACTTCTAACCTACACTCTTCTATTCACTACTCAACCAACGGTATTTATTATATTTTGTATTCTGGATATTTCCACATAAACTGATACACAGCTATACATGGGTTCAGGAAACACGAAACATAAAATCAATAATCAATTATATTGTAACAAAATAAAAAAAAACCCGACTTAGAGTACAATATGTAAGAAATCAGAGAAGCGCAACATGCAACATTATTTATTACGTTCAAAAATACACTTCCCAATCCGAATACAACAGAGAGAAACACATATAGACATAAACAAGACAGAAAAGATACAGGGACGAAGATACATCAGAATCCTAGATGAATAAAGTACCCAAGACTTATTCAATCAAAAATAGATTGGACGAGAAGCTACAAATTCCCGCCCCTAAGAATATCGACCAGTTATTTGAACATATAAAAAATTGTTTACACAAGCAGCATTTGAAGCAATGGGATACTACATAAAACCCAAGGTAAACAAACCATACTGGTGGGATAACGAAATAGAGAAAAAAATAAAATGTAAAAGACAACTATACCAATAATATTTAAGCTCCAAATCATTACAAGACAAAATAAAATATAAAAAAAACAAGCAGAAGTACGAAGGAAAATATCTAAGAAAAAGAACGAGTCTTGGGAAAGAAACTGAAAACGGAAATCCTACGACAGCGTTCCACTGAAGAAACTGGCAATCAATGGAAAGTACGAATATTAATATAAAATTAATAATAGCCGTCAAAGTGCTATACAGCCAACCAATAACAAAAGTAAAAGCAGGGACACAAATAACAACAAGATTTATAACATCAAAAGGATTAAAGCAAGGATGTTGTCTGTCCCCCACGTTATTTAAAATATACCTTGAAAATGCTTTAAAAAGATGGAAAAGAAAATGCAGGACAATGAGGATACCGCTCACCAACACTATGGTATAAACGCTCAACTTTGCAGACGATCAAGTAGTAATGGCTCAAAATTATGACGATATAAACTATATGGTAACAAAATTTATTAAAGAGTATGATATATGGGGTTTAAAAGTAAATTAAAAGAAAACCGAATACCTGAGCATTGCAGTAGAACAAAAGATCTCATATTAGAGGATAACATCACGATAAATCACTGCTGTGACTACAAATATCTAGGTATTACTAATTCACAAGATGGAACATTAGACAACGCCAAACGAGAGAGAAATATGTCAGGGAGAAAAGCCTTCACAATGTTAAACAGCATTTTATGGGACCAATTCATCAGCAAATAAATAAAAAGGGGATATATAAGACTATAGTAAAAACCATCACTTTATACAGATTTTTAGAGAAGAGCCGCTGTAAGATCTAGAAGACAAAGGATTGCCAACGAACGCATTAGAGGAATATTGGGAATCCAACGAACAACATGTCCTAACAACAAAACAACTTATCTGGTTCAAACACATACAAAGAATGGATAAACAAATACTAAAAGAAATAATAAAATGGTAACCAGAAGGAAAGAGAAAACGAGGTAGACCGAGAAAGTTAGAGCGAAGGAATAAATAAAGAACTGAGAGAGAGGGCCATAGAAAAAGACCTATGGAACAACCGGACTAAGTGGCGATTGGAAGTCAGAAAACGGAGGAGAACAATATAAACCGACAAGTAGTAGTAGTAGTAGGGTAGTTCTTATGCGTTACTCGCTATTAGAACGGTATCATCAGCGTACCTGATGTTGTCTATGTTGATTTTCTGATTTTGAACCCTGTCGCACTCTCATCGGATTCGCAGACCTTCGGATATTGCGCACTATATTTCTATTGTTGCCGTATGGTGCTACTATAGTTCTGAGATAATTCTCAAGTCTTGTTCGTCAATTCCAGTTGTTCTCAGAATTTCAATCATCTTTTAATAGTTAACGTAATCAAATGCTTTTCGGTAATTAATAAAACATGCACATACATCTACACTCATCTTTTTGCATCGTCGTGTTTACACATTTGACGCAAAAAGAGCTTCTCGTGTTCCCAATACCAAATTCAGTGTCACCTATCTAGAACTTACACTTCTTGTAAATTCGTGTATATGAATTCTGAGAAAAATTTTAAGGACATGATAATCATCGTTAATAATTAACTGTTAATATCTTTCCTTGGATTTGGTCTCATATCCTAAATATCTTTCCTTACATCTTTTCTTTTCTAAGGTTTCTTAATTTTCTCCTTGAACCCAAAAAGTTAAGTGGGGCCCTGTTTCTATCTTATCTTATTTTTGGTAATTTTACCCATCTATCTTTTTGTTTATTTCTATATCTTTTCTAATATCCTGTTCTACCTTTACTTATTTCGTCCGTTGGACCCATTCCCGGTTCCGAAAGCTAGTTTCGAACCCACGACTCGCTCTCCACCAACCATCTTTCTGCCGTTCGCAGTGTCTCCATTGGTGACCTTTCTAGCACCATCCAAAAAAGGTTTCCGAGGTTACAATATATTATAAAAGTTATAATATCGTTACCATATAAATTATACTTGGAAGAAGCAAAGAAAAAAATTGAGGAAAAGGAAGCTGATGAGCAAAGGAAGTGGAGAAAAAGAAGCAGATATAAAGAAAAAAAATGGAAGAAAGCAATACAGTTTGAGAAAGAAAGAAATTTGTAAAAGAAAAGCAAGGTAATCATGGAAATATGAAACAAGGATTTAAAACACAGACGGTAAAGCGGAAGCTCAACTTAGAACCATGCCCAGTTACCTCTGAGAAACGATCAATAGACTCTAGAGAATCTGTTTCAAAGTTACAAATTGGAGTTAAAATCCCAACAACTAAAGACGCTCCTTGTATTTTCTGTGATGAGTTCTATTAAAATGATAAGAGAGGAGAACTATGGGTTCAATATTTAATGTGTGAAATGCGGGCTGTGTGAAAGCAGTTTGATTTTTATGACATTTTAACTGGTGGCTCATTTAATCACCACAACTTGTGATTTTCAAATTTTGTCATTTTGAATAGATATATTTTGTTTTATAATAAAATTTTTTATTAAACTAAATTTATTCTGTTGCACTTATTTACAACATCATAAAATTTAATTGTTTAAAAAGATTTCTTTATAAAAAGGTATTTATGACAAAAAAAAATAAAAAGGGTAGCCCATAAAACCAGATTTTTATCTCTAAAACAATATACAAACTACAGAGCCATAGAAATATTTAGTCTCACCATAAATATATGAGAGAGAATAATTGATAGACAGGAACGTGAAGAAACCGAAATACCCTATAATCAGTCTCGCTTTATGCAAGGCAGATCAACAACAGATGCAATTTTCATTATAAGGCAGTTTATGGAAAAATAGAGAAATAAAGAAAGAAACGCTTATATGGTATTCATTAATCTTATGAGCATATGGGTGTTCTGACTACTCTACTAAATCGGAAAGGAGTCCCCCGTGAATATGTAAAAATTTGGAGACACATGTGAGGGAGAAACAACTAGTGTTATGACAGGTGTGGAAGAGACTGATAAATGTCATGTGAAAGCAGGATTGCACCAAGGATCTGTATTTTTGTAGCAACTAATAACAAAACTACAAGGTAACATTTCATGGTGCTTAATATTTGCGTAGCGTAGTAAAAAATAGTGAAAGCAACTTAGAACAAAAACTGGAACAGTAAAGAAAAGCTCTTAAGGAAAAAGCTAAAAAGCTTTAAAACTTAGTACGAAAAACAGAGTATTTCGATTGGTTATTTAAAGTTACTACAACTAAAATGATATCTTTGTATGGTAAAATTATTGTGAAAAGTAATAGTTTTTAAATAACTTGTATAGATATTACGGAGTAATGGGGAAATAGATGGAGATGTATACAATAGAATTAGGCTTGGATGGATGAAGTGGAAAAAAGCGAGCGATGTGCTGTGTGGCAGAAAAATTCCAGTGAAGCTGAGGGGAAAATTTTATAAAACAGCCATGAGACTAGCTATGTTGTAGAGATCTTAACGCTTAGATGGATGAGTAGAGTCACAAAAAAGGATAAAATTAAAAATGAGTATATTAGGAAAAGTCCAGTGGTGGCACCAATTGTTGCCAAAATGAGAGAGCATAGATTTAGATGATTTGGTCATATTCATTGTCAAGACTTTAATCACACAATATAAAAAATTGTTGATTTCCAGGTTTCTAGAAGGAGTAGGAGAGGAAGTCAAAAGAAGACCTGGAAAGACACGCTTAGGCAGGACATGTCGGTAAATAAGATTGATATTGATATGCCTTAAGATAGAAACTTATTGAAAAATGTAAATAAACAAGTCACAATATGAGAGAAAAGTTCAAAACTAAATCATAAATATTATTAACTACGCATTAAAAGTCGAAACCTATAAATATCTATGAGTACAACTAAACAGTAGGTATTCACAAGAAGTCGAAATTAGTAGAAGTATGTCAAGAAGCCCAGACCAAGACAGTAGTCGTGCTTATCTTTGGTAGAGAAATTTGGACTCTCACTAGTAAATTAAGGAAGAAACTTTAAATAATTGGAATGAAGTACCTAAAAGAGTAAAGGGGGTAACCACATTGGACAGAATTTGGAACGAGGTACCAAGAAAAAAATCAAAAAGATAATTCAAGGTGCCTAACTAAGATGATTTGATCATATGGTTCTGATGGATAAAGACGTCTGAAAAGTCACTCGAAATTTTAAATGACCAAAGGGGTGGGTCTATAAAAACGAGAAACGATAAAATTACCGCTCTCCTGGGCAAGAAAGGAACTACCAAAGAGCAAGCAAAAAAGAAAGCAAAAGACAAGAAGAAATGGGGGAAGTTTGTCAACAGCATCTGAAAAAAAATTGACACCCAACACCATAGAGCAGGGCCGCCGCTCCCATGTGTGCCAAGTGTGCATCTCACACGGGCGGCCAACAATAGGGGCGGCCAACAATAGGGGCGGCCAAAAGCAGTCCGATAATACTTTTTTAAAACGAAAATAAATTCAAATAATTAAATAGTAATGATTCAGATAATTCTGTGAACTCTAATATTCCAAACAATAATAATTATTCAGTATGTGATAATACTCAAATGCGTTTCATTTATCATGTATACTTCTTTTTTCATCTTAATCTAAAAAAAAGTCAGAAAATATTATTTATTGTATGAACTGCCGCTCTTTTACAGGTACAGTCATAAAGCAGTTTCGGGAACACTTTTTAATTAATAGCGGCTGGCAGCTTTCGGACTTCGGTTATTTGAGATTTCACACGTAGATACTTTACAAGAATTTAGGCAAATGGTTGTAAAGTTTCTGTTATAATATTGTTCCTATGGTTATGTTTATAGATAGGTTATTATGTCTTATGTTCAGTCTTAGTTGAGAATTCGATGAATTTAGACACGCTTTTGATAAACGATTTTGTTTGTAAAATATAGTAGTGTACCCGTTTTTTTTCACAGTAGGTACTGTATTTCGAAGTAACGTCGAGATCAGAACAATTTTATTCGTATACGCATTACGGCTACCTATTATTTGGAGAAACGTTATTTGGACAACTTATTTGAAGTGTTTTTGGACTTATTTTGTTAAATTCGCCCGGCTTCGTTCTTAAGTGATCATTTCAAAATGTCCGAAAGAAAAAGAAAACGACTTTCAGGCTTTCAATATAGAAAAATAAAAGTGGCAAAAACTGAGGAGAAAAAAAAAACTTAGCGGTACACTGGAATCAATTTTGATGAAAAACTTACATGAAAATATAGAAGATTCGGATAATTTCTTCAACTTCAAGCGAAGTCCAAACCATAGAAAAAAGTACCAAACCATAGAAAAAAGTACCAAACAATTGAATATTCCTGCGGATAGAGACGGAGGATTTGATGAAAATAATAGCAAACGCATTTGGAAATTCAAATTCATGTGTTCTGTTGTAGTGTGGCAAGATATTTTAAATAAAATAAACGTGGTTAGCAAAATCCTTCAAAGTCCAAAATTTGACATAAAATCTTCACTTGATGCACTTGATAATTCAAAAAAATATTTCATAACCAAACATTCTGATGAACATTTTCAAAATTTTGTAACCGAATCCAGAGAGATATATACAAAAGCTAACATAAAAGAAGATTTCCCTAGCTCCTCTACCGAACGAATTAGAAGAAGAAAAGTGCATTTTGAGTATGAAGGAGCTGATGAACCTATTTTATCTCCGGAATTGTCATTTAAAATAAATTTTTATTTTAAGTTTTTGGATGCTGCCATAACAGCAATTGAAGAACGGTTCCAATTACTTCGACAGCATACAGACATTTTTAGTGTAATATATGGCATAACCAAAGTTAAAAACGATGATAAACTTAAAAAAAATTGTGAGAAAGTGAATCAAGCCCTTACAGACATAAACAGCTCAGAGACTGACATTAGTGCAACCGATTTATATGAAAAAATAGTGATATTTTTGAATATATTTACGAAAATAATCTTGTATTAACATTTCCCAACTTAACTATAATAGTACGTATATTCCTAACTCTACCTGTTACTTTAGCTACGGGTGAGCGGTAGTTTTCAAAAGTTAAGATTATTAAAAACTATTTGCGATCCTCCAAGATATTGTCAAAAAGTTTTCCGAGACGAAATCCCGAAAAGTGCGTTTTTAGTTTTTTATGTATTTATGTTTCTATTCACGGTTTATTTTAATTAAATGGACGTTTAAATTAGGATATTAGGATATACATATTCTGGACGTTGGATCATGGTTATTAAATTAGGATAAAGGACGTTCAAATTAGGATATTAAGATGGGATATTAGGATATACATTAGGATAATACATGGACGTTGGATCATGGAGACTAGTCTAAATGTTCAAGTAAGTATTTATCTATTTACAAATTACTATTGTTATATTATGCATCTTCTGCACATTTCTTTAAATAATAGTATGTAAGTGTTGGAGGGGGGCGGCAAATATTAAGTTGCACACGGGCGGCCAATACCTTAGCGGCGGCCCTGCCATAGAGTAGAAGGTTTGATAATTTTATACATCAATATCAATATTGCTTCTGGGTTATTCAATAAAAAGCTGATTTTATAAGTTAAGCATATATTTATTATTCTTAAAGAAAATTATAATTAAATTGAACAGTTTATTTTCAATACAAATACAGATATACTTAAAATACAAGTTCAATACAAATGTTTTACAAAATCAACACACTAATTTAAATAAATTAATGCAAGTGGTGGTTCATAGTATTAAAACTAGTACAGATGCAGAAGCGTATGCAAAAAAATAAGTAAAGGAATTTAGTAGACAAAAATGCCTTGATAATAATATATTGTTACACAACTTAGAATATGTATATGTAAATAATTATATTTTGTGGTAATTATTTAGAGTTTTCAGCTTCAAATACTGACAATATCATTTTAATCAGTTCTACTTTATAATGTATATATGTGAATTGTAATAATTAGTATAAGAGGCAGCTAAACACTTAGAAAAATGTAATTTTAAAATAACAAACTTAAAATAATTGGTTTTGTTAAAAAAAATATTTTAAAAACCATTTTTTAACTATAAACCAAACCGTTAAATTAAATATTTCTGATAACATTTTTGACCAATTACCAAAAAATATAACAATAATTACAATGTAAAACATTTTCAGAAACACTTTGTGAATACAATAATAAATATATAGCTAAAAAGTTCCGAAGGTACTTCTTGTGATATTTTATTTTGCATACAATTTTGGGTGTTACAAACTGTTGAAAGTAAAAAGTTATACATATAATGAAAATCAATGAAAATACAAAAAAATAGATAATAATAATTAAAAGTAGAATACAGCACAAAATGATACTAAAATAAAACCGATAAGTCCCAACCACAAAATATAATAAAGAATATATTTATTCAGTAACGTAATAAAAAAAAATCACCTTTATTGATTTTAAAAGAAAATCGAATTGTTAGAGCAAACTTCATGAAAGGGCAATTTATTTTTATCCAAAAGGAAAAGCTAGACAATGTAATTCTCACAATATTTATCTACTGAAGAATTTTTAGATTTCTTATTGAAAATATTAGATGAATGATCTAAAAAAATTTAAAGAACAGATTATGTACAAAAATTGGACCCAAAATACAAATTTTAAAGACGAAATCCTACTAGAAATATTTGACTTAATATGAATATCATCCTGAAAACCAAAAACAATAAATTGCAGATAACTGCGATTACATACAAATGTGTGACTTAAAAAAAATTGAAGAAGAAAATTGATTACGTTGTCCAGTTTTATAAGATAAGATTTCATTTAAGAGCAAATTTAAAAGAAGAAAAAAAATAAGTAATATATATTCTAAAATTATTTTTTTAAAAAAGAATTCTATTATTCACAATAATGTGTATAACGATTTTGGTCACGTAGTCAAACATTTCAATTGCATCTTTCAAAAATCTCAAAGATCTGAAAATTTGTGTTACCTTGTACATAATATGAAGATTTTTGTCTACATTAAACGACACTAAATAACACAGTTTTGAAAAATTTAGGCAAAATAATATCTATTGCAATGTTTTTACCTAATTAGTTATCCATATTAAGTTTAAGTTCATCTAGAGTCTTCTGTAGATCGTCCACACACCTTCTCAAATGTAGATTTTTACACGCAGCTCCTATTTTAGCACCTGAAGTATACTGTGAACGCACTTTGATCACTCGTTTGCCTTTACTAACGTCTTTCACTGGGTTACGCCATCCAAAAAGATTACCACCTGGTTTATAACTCTGGTCACTGGTCGATTGATCTCTTCTCTTGTTTAGGCCAATCTCTCTGTGTGTATTTAATCTCTTTGCTATAAAGTTCTTACGTCTATGATTTTTCATTGAAGAAGTTTCTTTAAGAACATTGTTTGGTCTAGAACTGCTCGATCCTTGAATTTCTATAGTTGTATTGCTCAATTTGTATGTTCTTATTTGGTCCTCACTGGTATTAAGATTGTCTAAAAGTGTAGTTACTTCTTCAATCCCACTGGTATTTCCTGGATTATTGTATTTTCTTCCACTATTTGAGGTGATTCTGGGTCGTATTCCGGAGGCAATAGCATGCTGAACTCTCCGAGGCAATGGAATTCTATTGGATTTTGCATATTGATACGTTTTAAGAAGTAAACTGTCAACTATGATTCTCGATTGAATTTCATTAAGATTAAATTGTCGATCCCTGAGAAACTCTGCAGTAAACAATCTTAAAGATTCAATATCTTTCTTCCTTAGATTGGCCATTATGCAAAGGTTATTACGTTGGTTGGTATCTAAACTACTAATCACTGGAACACACTTTGATGACACAAATGTCAATTGCAGACTAAATTTGGTATCAATAATATTGATAGAAATCCCGACAATACCCTCTCCACTAACATATTTTTAACTTTCACAAATGGGTCATTAGTTTAAAATAGGTAATTTGTTTATTAATCTGTCTTAATATTTTACCTGCGCATTTGGGTACTTTCCCAAATTACTTTGCCTATTGTTCTAAAAAAGGAGACTACAAGTAAAATTCTGTAATTTTAAATGTTAAGGAATATTTTCTATTCTTAGAATTATATTTTTGTATTCTAAATAAATAAAAACATTATTTTGAATATTGATTTATAATATAAAGCTAACGTTTCAATAATTTTGCATTTTATTTATTACCGTATACATTTATTGGTTAAAAAAAAGAGAAATACAGTTTAGTTTAAAATAAATATATTATAAAGAAATCCTTCAACGGATTTCTATGTCCGAAATCACAACTTTTCAGGAGAGCAATTTGAAGTTTTTCAGATTTTTTCAGAAGATTAACGTTTACTTTGTGCATACTTTTCAATTCATTCAGAAACTTTTACATTACTATAAAACTATTTTTTTTGTTTCATTGTTTTAATAAAAAATTAGGTGAACATAGACTAGTGCTGCATCAGAATTATTAGTGCAGAAGTAGTTTATCTGGACTTATGCTAGTTCTACACTTACAATATTCTTTATTTTTACAAAAACATGCAGTTTCTATTTAAGTAAACCGAATAAAGAAATATTCAAATATTTTGTTAATATGTCGCTGATTACAAAATAAATTATAAAAACAGTGATTTCTTAAATTAAGTTCCATTATGACTTTAAACTCAAATAGAAGTCATGGTACACGATCGGAAAGACCAATGGTTTACATAGATATTTCAAATCCTCTAATTTATTTGTACTAATAGGTAAACTTTCAGCATTCAACATTTGCAGGGGATGAAGTTTTTGTTAACATTCAGTGTTTTGTATTCTACCAAAATATTTCGCCAAGCTATTTTATCGGTCGAAAGTAGACGACAGCTAATGGCTGTGTTAATTCCAAAACTGATACAATAAATTCCCAGAGTTTGTTTAAAAACCTTATTATAAACTCAAATTTATTACAACTGACAACTGAACCTACAAGATATTGTTCTGAAACTATTTTCTTGTGGCATAATAAATTAATTTTTTTATTATTTCTGAACAAAATTTAAAACCCTCAGTATGGTGGAGATATATAGATGATGTATTCTCAATATGGCCTCATGGATCAGAGTTGTTGGACACATTCCTAAATGATATAAACGATAAAGAAGAGACAATAACATTTACCATGGAAAAGGAATATAATAACACATTACCTTTTCTGGATGTTTTAATCTCTAAGAACGATACTGGATACGAAACTCAGGTGTATAGAAAACCAACACACACCAACAGATATTTAAATTTCAAATCAAATCACAATATTAATATAAAAAAGCGAATTATTAAATCCTTATACGATAGAGCCAAAATTCGTTCTTGGAGGGAAAACATTTGTTAACATCTGTTTTATTAAAAAATGATTATCCTTTATCGTTTATAAATAAGGAATTTTCAACAATCGATCGAATAAAACAAAACAACTTAGAACGAGATCCTACAGCATATGCAAGGAATAATAAGAGGAAAATAACAATACCATACATAAAAGGATTATCGGAAAAGCTTAAAAGGATAGGAAATAAATTCAACATTTCAACAACATTCAAAACAACAAACACGTTGAGATCTATTTTGTCCAAAATCAAACCTAACAATGAACAAGAAAGAACAAAGAAATAAATTTATAAAATACCTTGTGAATGCGATCAGTTTTATTTAGGTGAAACATCAAGACCATTAAATGTTAGAATAAGTGAACATCAATCCTATATTAAAAATAGAGAATTTGATAGATCTCAAATCTGTAAACACGCATGGGATAATGAACATAGGGTTCAATGGAATGATTCAAATATAGTCCTAAAAGAATCGGATGGTAAAAAGAGAAAAATCAAAGAAGCGGCTCTAATTATGCTAAATGAGACCAATTGTGTCACGAATTCCTTGGCAGAATGTAGTAGGATCTGGTTACCCATATTGAAAGAGGAAGTTATTAAAAGGAAAATACCAGTATTGGTAAGTCAGTAACATATAGAGAATACATCATTTATGTTTTTTAAATAACAAACATATAAAATCGGAATTGAAGGTAAACTAAATGCACGATCAAATACTTACCATATCGGGATAGTATTATGAGGATTTTTTCTGATTTTTCCTTCATAATTTACTATGGAATCACTAACAGGAGAATTTTACTGTCATCATGGCATGTATTTGTCTTTTTAAAGACGATTTACATGTTATGATCTTTTCTGACGGATATTCTCAAGTTAAAGTTGATTTCATGTAATCGAATGAACTATCTTTTAAGTAAAGTCGTCCTAGGAACGCAACTCAACAATATTGGCAATATCATTTTAAATATCGTCTACTTTAAAATGTATAAGGTATGTCTGAATTGTCAATATAGATGAGTCAGATAAAATTAAATTATTAGAAGAATTTTTTACTAAGTAACAAAAAAACAAAATTTGTTTAATTTACTAATGTTTGTATTTTGAGAACGATTTCCGAAGTGGAAATTGAAACGTCAATAAACGTATTTTAACCTTTAATTGTGGCTTATTCTCATTTAAATAGTAATGAACCTACAAGGTTTAGAGCCAATAATAATCCTTCAATTTTAGATTTTTTCATTCGTCATTTTTCACAAATGACGATTAATTAATTTCTACACTTACATAAAGTGTCCTCTCTTGTGGGTCTTTTTGACCACTTGCTTATTACTGCTCACATTCAATTTAGTTTAACACTGCCTTGCAAAAATAATTTCATAACGTATGCCACTACTGATTTCTATAATGTAAATTTAGTTTTTTCCCAGTTAAACTGGCAATCTATTTTTCCTAATCACTCTGATGCATCGTCAATATGAGACTCTTTTCTTCATACTGCTATTACAACAATTTCTGATCATACAACCGAACGGTAGCTATAAGAAGCTACAGCTACATTATATACAGAAATCGACTAAAACCTTGGATTAACCTCTCAGCTACCCATTTAATTCGACATAAGCGAAAGCTTTGGCAAAGATATAAACTTACTGGTTCTCTTGATGATTTTATCGCCCAACGTAATTTTTTCAACCGAGTCAAACAATCTTTGCTAAAGTTAAGAACAGGATTTGAAGAATCTATCATTGCAAGTGGTGACAGTAAAAAAGTTTATCGGTAGATTCGCACATCTTTATCTTCTTCATACGTCTCCATAGCATTACTTCGAAAAGCTGACAAGTCTTTATGTTCTGCGAATAACGAATCTTCGGATTGTTTATCGTTATTCTTTTCTCAGGTTTTTACAGATGAACCTAACGATACCATTCCTCAAATAATGTGCCCACATTTGCCAAAACTCTTGACAATATATCTTTCATACCGGATAGACTTATCCAAAGCTTTTGACCGTGTTCCAAAACGTCGATTACTCGCAAAATTGGATCAGTATGGTGTCCGCGGAAGGTTGAACATTTGGATTCAAGATTTTCTATCCGACAGATACATCAGCGGTCATGTTGGAGAAGACCACTCACTAGATAAGCCAATCAAGAGTGGAGTCCCACAAGGGTCAGTACTTGGATCGCTACTTTTTTGTGTCTTTACTAGTGATCTTCCGCTCATTGTATCCAGTAAGGTTTCCATTTACGCTGATGACACGAAATTATATGTGAATCTAACTATTAACCAATATGTTCTTCAACACTATCTTGATGCAATATTCAAATGGTCCTCAGAATGGTTCATCATCATATAACGGGGGTCCTACGGCGATTGCCTCTTCCCGCATTTCAGCCTCCATCTTTTCCTATCTCTCCAATCTCCCTCTTCTAAGCCTCTAGATTGCATTGTTTTTGTAATTTCTCTTCTTCAGGAATTTGGTGGTCTTCCCCTTTTCCTTCTTTCTGGCGGAATATACATTAAGGCTTTCTTTGAAGAAACTTTTTCATTCCTCAGAATGGTTACTTCCTCTAAACATTAAAAAATGCGTTGTTTTACATATCAGCAAACATAAACTATCACTGCCGTACTTTATTAATGGACATCACTTAAACTCTCACAATGATCTCAGAGTGATAATTAATAATGATTTAAATTGGTCTGATCACATAGTGTCGGTGTGTAAACGTGCAAACTCGAAACTGTTTTTAATCCGTAAATGTTTTACACGTATATCTCTAACCTCTCTTAGTAAACTTTACTCAATATACGTTAGACTTATTCTTTAGTTTGCCGGGCTCAGTCGCGATAAAATCCCACTTGAAAATATTCAACGTAAAGCCACAAGACTGGCATACGAAAGTGTAAGACTTAACTATAAAGATAGACTATCCATGGCTCATCTTACGACATTCGAGCAGCGACGTCTTCGAGGGCCAAGTGACCTAATTATGTCCTTTCGTATTTTAAAACATAATTTTGGGAACCTAAACACTATATTCACTTAGAGTCAAGACGAAACATTAAGAGGCCATCGTTACAAATTAAAGAGGGAACAAACTACTGCAAGGTCCAGGGTGAACTTTTTACCAAATAGAATCTTTAATATCTGGAACAATTTGGATCAAGACACCACGTCTGCAGCTAGTGGTAACATCTTTAAAAATAAACTTGATAGCGCTTTATTTTATTTATAGGATTGTTGTATTCTCGGAACGCATTATTTATTTATTGTTTCACAATTTTTGTATGATGTACTTAATTGTTTAACTTTACTTAACTTTATAATTGGTATTAGTTTTATAACGATATTTTTTTTGCTTTTTGGGCATAATAGGAGCTCGCTTCTCTGCCCCTATTTGTTATGTAATAATAATAATAATAATAACCACATCCTCGTTATGTTTTTGTTTAATTCGGCGTATTACTTGATTGCCTATTCGAGCGTTAAAATCCCCCAATATTATCATCTTCCCTCTGACTTGATCTACTACTTGTTGTAATTCGTCATAAAACGTTTCCCTTGTTGTTTGAGGCTTGTTATTTTCTAGGCCGTATACTCCGATGATGTTCAGGTTTTCCTTCTTCATTCCTATCTTTGCTGTTACAATTCTTTCTGATATGTATTGACACTCTTTGGTGTGATTTTGATACAAGGCCACACCTTCTTTGGTCCTGATTTCTTCTACTACTCCACTGTAGATTAGTATTAACAATAGGGATGTTAGAAACAGCAGAGATAAAAACACTTAAAAAATTGATGGTAACACACTATGGGACAGAGCTAGAAATACAGATATACGACGTAGATGCAGGGTGGAGAACATCAAGAACTGGGTAAGAAATAGAAGAGTAGAATGGAACAATCATGTGAGCCGAATCACAACAAATAGAGTAGTAAACACGACAAGAGACGGTTCCCCAATAGGAATACGATCAGTAGGAAGACCTCGAAAACTTTAATTATTTAATTATAATGGTCTCTTTATTAGTTTTCTATATTCCATAAATCCACACAGTAAACAATTTAACTCCCTATCATCAACAATTAATCTTCTCACATCATACATATACCTACTTAAGCTCCATACCTAAAAAAGGAAAAAAAAAAAAACGTTGTTTGCCTTTCCCCCGATTTGAACAATTGCGTGTATTCTATCACATGTAGGAGCCTTGTTATTTTACTGAAGTTTGATTGCCCTTTCAACTTCTTCTATCGTTGGCGGCTTTGTGATCTCATTCTCTTCATTTCTGGTTCTTCCAATAGTCTATGTTTTGGGTATTCTAGATCATATTGTGATGGTTTTCGTTCAGTAGTTTTTTAAAATATGTTTTCCAAGTTTCTTTAGCGTTGCCGGTTTTTATTCCTGCGTAGGTTAGTTTTTGGTTTATACCCTTGTTTCATTTGTTTGATAAATGTATATGCATTTCTTGTTTTTTTTTCTAAAGTTTATTTCCATGTTTATTAATTGCTTGTTTATGTTTTTTCACTTTTTTGTATACACAATTTATAAGCTATTCATATTTTGCCCGTAAATATCATTTTTCTCTCTCTATCTAATAATGTGCTTCTCTTCGTTCTACAATAATTGTCACCTTACACTCGCCATCAAACTAATTATTATTTTTCGTTTGTTCTTTCTTTAGTTTCTAGCATCGATTTAGGTACAGTTAATGTGGTTTTACTTATTAGGTTCCGCTGGTATTCTAATGTTTGCTTTTCATTTTCTTCATAATTTAGTCCTTTATATTTCTATTTCAAACTTCTTTTGTATTTCGGGCCTTTTTAATTTATCCAGATCTAAATTTTTTTCTCGGTTGGTTCTTGTTTGCCTGTCAGAGGATCCTACATCTGAAGTGTACCCGAACTAGTAGGTGGTTTGTGTATGTGTTGTGGGGAAATATGTTAGAACTAATAATTAAGTAGGCTATGTCTTCCAGTTATTTCGATATATTATTTTTCAATTATGAACTTTGCGCTTGTGTCACCTATAACTACTTTAATGTCTTTTTTGGTGTTGGGTCATATGCTTGTTCTAGTAATTGGTTAAAATCTACTTTAATACCCTTATCTTGTTTATTCGTTGGGCAGTGAATGTTTTTTTGTGGATAAGTTGCAGAAGTAAGTCTCTATTCCTAATCCTCAAATTTCATAATTTTCTGTATCTAAATCACTTGCAAAGATGGTCTGTGTTTTTGTGTCCTAAATAATCTTTCCATATTAAACCATGAAAATGGTTCAATACTTTGGTAATATAATAAGTGTACCTAAATATCGCTTACATGTTAATTGTTCTACAAGTACTTTAAGAGTCTTTGGTTCAGGAGTTCTCCGTTGTCTTTTGCATTCCTATACAAACATTCCTATTTGGACCAGACCATTATTTATAGATTCATCCGCCATGCAAACCGATTCTTCTGTCTCAGGGTAAAGAATGGGCTTTTTTCCAGCTCGTCGCACGAAGCCTTTAACTAGTAACTACGGGTTGATTATACCTGCAACCGGCGATAATTTCGCCATATATAGTTACCCTCACTTAGTATATTCTGGATATCATAGCCTCGATACAGTTTCCAGAGTGTGGTACGTGGAGCCACAACTGAGCGTTAACTGCCTTGTGAGGACCAATTATTTGAAATTACATCAAATATGTAACTCCTTGTGAGGACCAATTATTTGAAATTACATCAAATATGTAACTCTTGGATATATCATTTCAAAATAAAAAAATATAACTTCTATAACTCAGTGTATACACCTCCAAATTTCAATGAATAAATAACTAAGTTAATAATTTACAACACATGTCATCATTATCGCATAACAGCAGTTATTACAAACAAAAAATTTTAATTTAAAACTTAAAATATTCCAGCTTTTTTATTTACTCCTTGATTAAATTAGGTCCTTTCAAATTCAGTTTTTTCTATCTTTTAGAAAATAATTATAATGTAAAAACTAAATAAAATAGTTACAGGTAAAGGAAATGTTTCCTAAGTCCATTATAGCTATTCATCAAGGATCTCCTACCTGTCAAATTTAACGAAGGGTCAATGGTAAAACTCAGATTTATTAGTTCCGCTCACGACCAAAAAGACCTTTAGAGAATTGTTGAGATACAAATCCTCTTGTATAAAGTAAAAGAGGAGACTTTTTTAAAGATCTTTATGTGACCCATATGCGTCCCGTATAAGGGTTTATCGTATTATGTAGGATTCCCAGTTATTAAAAAAAAAACACTACAATATTTTGACTGTATGTTGTTCGTTTAATAAGGATCAGTGGAACTGCTCGAAAACAAGAATTAGAAGAAGAATATTGAATTATTATTAAAAAAGACATATTGTATAAATATCTAGTAATTCAGTTTAACTCTCTTTAAAACCCTTCCATGCATGCTCTAGCGTATCGTTCTACGTAAACGTAGCTGCATCTATGTTGAACAGTACTATGGGTCAAACATAATTGAAGTAAACCTAACTAGAGTATTGGAAATTGATTTATTTCCAGATTTGATGAATAAAATATTTTAAACTAAAAAACGATCATTATTACTTTATACAGGGTGTCCCAGAAAATAGTGCGTTCCTTAAAGGTATGGGCTGAGTGTAGCATTTAAAACAAAAAAGTCTTATAACATTTTTTTATAAAGTCAACCGTTTTCAAAAAAATATATATATATATATATATATATATATATATATATATATATATATATATATATATATATATCGCTCCTTAAATACAAAAGCACCACAAGCCAAAATAAGCAAATTGTACAGGAGAGGCATTTACAAAAATAATTTAGATTACTTTATGATTTTTGTATAAACTATGTGTATTAGGTAGATTTTTTTGGTATCAAAAGATGCGTAATTAAATAGCCTATATCAATAAAGCAATCTTAACCATAGCTCGAATGGACTGTCGAAAAAATGCAAATAAGTTAGTTTTGTATATAGACTTTGTCGTCGAGAACATTAAAATTTTAAAAATTAAACCACCATAATTAGGAAAATTTGAGTTTTATTTTCGGTTGTCAACCTTACAAAATGTCAATTTATAAAAAAAAAGGCACATACTAACTTACTACATACTAAACTTGCTAAGAGGAAACAAATAATTGTTAATTTTATCATGAGATCATCAATTAAGTCTTTAATATTACCTATAGTAGTAGATAAGAGGAATAAATTTACGTTAAAAACAAAACTTAACCTTTTAAGCAAAAAACTTTAAGAGAAACAGAGGTAACTTTATCTTAAAATAGTATTATTAGCAGTTATAGTCTTATAAAATAAGGCACTAAGGAGAAAGACACCTTCAAAATAATCATTTCCATGATCTACACGAATCACAACCGTATGAAGCACATAAACGTGGTTCTTACAAAAATATTTTTATAAAACGTTTTCTTAAAACTACATTGAGCGTAATGCTCGTAAAGGATAAAAAAAAACTTAACGAAAACATTAAAAATCAGTTAACAACAGTAACTTGTGCACTAATTTAGAGATTATCATAAAAAGATTCATAAAATCTTTGCACTACGTTTTTTTGGATTAGCTTTAGAATGCCTTGCTTCTTTGCTTCAGGAACTGTAAGATTTTCAGTGTAAAGTTGGTTTAGAGTAAAATTATTATCAGGCACTGCCGTTGACTTCGTGCGGCGTGTTCTCAACGTAGATACCGACCTGAACTCTTCCTCTTCGTAGGAACTTTTAAAGAAAAATATGCCATTGCTTACTTTATCCGCCTTCAGAATCTTTATATCGGTCCATTTGAATTTATTGCCATCATCATCTATATTGTAGTTTCCTGTACACAGAGGTTTGAGGTCAAAAAAATTCTCATGTGTCAGTTCTTTAACAGTATAAGGCTTTCCAGTTTTCTTTGCTGTTTTAATCAGAGTGATATACTGGTCTGGAACGTAAATTGGAGATGATTTCAATGCTCTCGTAATGTTACGTTAGATGACAGAGTGAACAGAGTCTCCTTCGTTTTGGGTGTGCCCTTTTATTAGGAACTTATGAGTAATACTCTTGATGTTTGGCAATTCTTGAGTTGCGTATTGGTACATTGCCAGCATAAATTTGTTCTTTTGTTGGCCACAGCAATTATCGCTATAGAAAGTGACATCACAAGGTTCCGTGACATTTTCATTCTATTTTCCAAGATACATTAGAACACAGGAGCCAATTTCATTAATACCTCGGGCTCCTTCTCCCTCGTGCCATACAAAACAAGTTGTGTCCTTTGTACCGAGCTCGGTTACTGTGAAATTAAGTAGATTTAATTTAGACGTATAATAAAAGCTCGGCACATCACCCCGTGGACAAGGTATCACCGCTTGGAGGTCGTACACAGCCACTACGAAGGTATTACTCACAAGCTCTTTATCTCTATCTTTTTCAGCTCTAGCGAGAGTCTTTTGCTTCAGGTGCTCGTCGTAAGTTTATTGTATTAACGATTTATCTTCAGCGTTTTGGTAAGCCATGCAATCTTCGCATTGATCCTTATTGGGCTGCCAGAAAGATAAGTTAAAATATAAATATGTTGTTGTATACTTGATATGAAACGTGTGGTCTACCTTCAGATTCACATTTGTCTACGTAATGTCGATGTAGTGCCGCGACTGTTAACCCGCCCTCAATATACTCCCGAGTCGATCGCGACCTACAGTAATGACTTTCTATGCGGGGTATTGAATTGATGTGTGCTTTGACACCATCGGTCAGCTCTGAGTCTAGTGTCTTATGGTTGTTATGTTTTCCCCTGTTATCTTTAAGGTGCACACCAGTTTCGGACTGTTTTTTGACAACGGTTCTGATCATAGTGTCTGAGATTGCAAGGGTATTCATGAAGAATACTTTATATACCCGAGTTTTTTTATTATTCCGAGTCAGATAAAATGAGTGATTGTAATTTTTGCGACTGCTACCTTCACGAACGTATCTATATTTTGGTTCTACCTTGGTCATGTGATCGTGAATAAACTGTCGTTGGATTTCCAGATCACCGCACTCCCAGAACCTTTCAAAGATGTGTTTTCTTTCTTCAAACGTAAACTCTGTAGAACATTTTAATTTACATTTATCGAAACATACAGGACCCATTTTTTGGCATCATAAACTTTCTTAGACTTGGACATAGAAGTATGGGACATACCTTTGTTTTTCAATAGCTTGCTCTGGTTTCGTTTCCATAAAAGCGGTTCTGCTTTTCTTTTACGACACCTACTGCGCAATTCATCATCAACACTAGGAGACTGCTCACCGATGCTAGATGGGTGCTCGTCAACGCTAGGTGGCTGATCGTCAACTCCGGGTGATGGTGAATTAATATTAAGTAACTTCTGGTTATCCACGGCTGATTGCGGAAAGTCTTGAATGCCAGGTAACTGTGCTTGTTGTTGTTGTTCTTCATCGGAATCTGACTGGGCTTTGCGGTTTTCAGAAAATGGATCTTCATACGTAGGATCTTTGACAATATCATCGGATGAGAAATCTTTTAGGTTATTTGTAGAACTGGAGCTACTTGAAGAACTAGAACTGGAACTGCTCGAAGAGCTAGAAGATTCACCAGAGGAAGAATCACTGTCTGAGTCTGTTTCTTTAATGACTAAAGATGGTTTATTGAATATTCTGTGATTTGGAGGCGTTGCTTGAATATATTCGTTATTTTCAGGAGTTCAGAATATCTAAAGATAACTGACTGTCCGGTAGAGAGCTAATGCCATTAGCATCATATTCATGATAAATAATATTGTCAGTCTGAATGTCAATTGAATCCAGTTCACTAGGTCGTATTGTTGAAGAAGATTGCTGTTCATCTCGAGGGTCATTTATTTGTGGTATCATGTCCAAAATACGTTGCGCTCTTCTTGCCATTCTGAAAATAAAAATTAATTATAAGTACCTACCTGTATCAAACAATTTACTTGCTCGTAAATAGGCGTTATAATGTATCTATATGGGTAAGTAAAATTTAATTGGTTTTAAGATTTCTAAATTATTTTGTTTAACCCATAAGATTACTCCAAAAACTACAAAAACTTTCCGATAAAACAACAGTAAAACTAAAAATTGCTTTTTAATATATAAAATAAAATCTATTTAGAGATTACTTTCAAATACAAAGATACCATATTTCGAAATATGTAACTTTAGAATAAAGAAATAAGAAAATAATTCTAATTATTTTTTGCAAAACTAACATAATTCAAAATATGGTAGTATTGCATACAAAAATAAGAGAGAATATTAAATTTATAAACGAAAAACTAACCTATTTTAAATTATTGTACTATTGCACATAAAAATGATAAGATACTTACGTGTATGTGATCTGCAATACGAATGTATTTTTGAATGTGGCACTTGTGAATATATAATTTCACCTGTCTGTTAGCAGTTTTTTGGAATGTGTTAGTTTTTCATAAAAAATGCGTGCACTCGTGCCGAATGTCTGATGGCAACTAAGGATGTGGTAGTTTTGCACGGAACTCAGTTACAGAAACGGTACAAAACAAAACTAACGTATGTGGGTGTACGGGTGCTTTTGCTGGTTGAGCGAAATATTAAAGTTTCATCGGTTAAGATGCATTTTATGCAAAAAAATCAGTTTTGATATTTTTTGGAATGTGTGACTTTTGTATTTAAGGAGCGATATATATATATATATATATATATATATATATATATATATATATATATATATATATATATATATATATATATATTAAATTTAATCCATTTGATTAGTGTCCACAGAAAAGCAAATACATCCGGCAACGTTGCGCTCCAAAAGGTATGGGCAGAATGCGATAGTTTAATTTATTTTGATACAGAAAAGGTACATTATTTGTAAACAGTTGTAATTACCCGTAGCTCAAGAATAAATAGTATTGTCATGTTTTTGATTCGCGAGTATCACGATATGTTAATTACGTACGGTGAAGCCCACTGTGACAGTAATAGGGCTGTTAGACTTTATCTTGAACGCTATCCCGAACGACGACATCCTAATGCCCGAAGTTTTGTGAACGTGTCCCAAAGGTTATTAGAGACGGGTTGTGTGATACCTAAAAAACTAGCGGTAGAACACGAAGTAACCGTAGACTAAATGCAGAAGATGTGATTTTGGATATAGTCATTAATAATCCAAAAGTAAGTACTCGATCTGTGGCTAGAATGGTTGGCATTTCAAAAAAAATTGTTCACAAGACATTTACGGAACAACTGTTACATCCTTACCATTACCAACGAGTGCAAGATTTACACCAAGGCGATTTACCTCGAAGATTAAGATTTTGTAGATGGTTTCAAAACAAAATCGCCAGGGAACCCGAATTTCCGTGCAAAGTGTTGTGTGCAGATGAAGCTTGTTTTACGAGAAATGGAGTGTCTAATTTTCACAATTGTCGCGTGTGGAGTGATGAAAACGAGTATGCTATACCTAGGACAAATTTTCAAAAACAATTTAGTATAAATTTATGGGCTGGGATTATTGGTAATCGTCTGATTGGACCGTACGAACTTCCCAGAAGATTGAATGGAGAATCCTATTTAAATTTGTTGCAGTATGTTCTACCGATACTTCTTGAAGACGTTTCGTTACAAATACGCTCTGAAATGTGGTTTCTTCATGACGGGGCTCCAGCATATTTTACGAGACATATTATAGATTTCCTCGACATCACTTTTCCTCGTCATTGGATCGGTAGATATGGACACGTTCTGTGGCCACCCAGAACACCAGAATGCAATGTTATGGACTTTTATTTTTGGGGACATCTAACATCATTAGTATACGACAACCAGGATGAAATTAAAACAGAAGCTCAATTGCGACAACGAATTTTTGATGCTGCTGCATACTTATAATATTAAGAATAATTGGATTCGTCGAATAAACGCGTGTATCTGTGCAAATGGTGGTCATTTCGAACATTTATTGTAATAATAATTTTCCATGTAAGTAAAAACAGTATTCAAACTATAATTATTATATATTTAATAAAAACAAATACATGCTTTTTCTCTATCACTATTATCAGTATCAATACATATTATGCCTAACGATCGATGATTCATGATAGCTGATTTACAGTAATTAACGAAGAATAACAAGGAACGCAACGTTGCCGGCTGTATTTCCTTTTCTGCGAACAATAATTAAATTGATTAAAATTAATAATTTTTTTTTTGAAAACGGTTAACTTAATAAAAAAATGTTATAAGATTTTTTTGTTTTAAATGCTGCAATCTGCACATATCGTTAAGGAACGCACTATTTTCCGGGACACCCTGTATACATATTTTGTTCTATTTTACTCCAATAGGTACAGCAATCCGCGTACATGGGCAGTAAGCATTTATGTTTTAAAATCTACTGATGTACGGAGTTACCTACTTAAAACTAATCTAAAATTAGGATGTTAATAGTCTGAATGCACTTCACTGTTTGACTGGGACCTGAACGCAGGTCGGATGGTAGTAATTGTTTCAGTCTACGTATTTCAGAAGCGTCCTATTTATGTTATTAACCCTTTATAGGGCAGAATTATTTTTTGGTAATATAAACAAATTCTTTGCAGATTATAGATAAGGAATGATCCGTTATTGAACTTTCATTTGTATTTTCATTTTATTTTCACTCCTTGTTGTTTTTTTTAGGTGGTTGAAATTTCGACCACAGCCTGATTAGGTATGTTGACTTTGGTAAATGTAGTTGTGGTTCCATAGTCGACCACAGAAAAAAACACATTAAATAAACATTTTTATTATGAAATAATGGAAAACATTGAATACATAATGCAACCTGGCAATCTGAGCATTTAATACTTGAACGTTTTGACTTTGCTCTCGTTGAACAGAGTGCACAACGTCTTGATATTCCTTTTTCTGGCATGTGATTGCCAACATCGCTTAGTCTCACCGTGCTTTCAACGCTAACATTTTCTTCAGTTTATTTCTTCCTATTGTTACCTTAGGTCCTGGTCTCTTTCTGTTATAGAAATCACCTATGAGCTCGTTGGCCAATACACTTCTAAAATACAGGTGACTCATTGGTTTCGATTTAATGGACCTCATTTTCATTGTAGTCTTATAAGTTATATATGAATTTATTAGGATTTTTTGAACCTATTAGCTAAAATTCATCCTTATTACAAAGACCGAAGAATGAAAAACAGAAGCACGAGAATAAGACGTAAGATTATGAAGCAACTAAAAATGGACCCGATAGCAATGAAGATATATCTAGAAGAAGAATCCGACACCTCTGTCGATTCAGCGTAAAGTACATAGTAAATAGAAGCAATGGCGTCCATAATACAATGGAACGTAAACGGTTTCTTCAGCCGTTACGAAATGCTAAAGCATATTATCTCTGAAATCAACCCAATGATACTTTGTTTACAAGAAACCAACTTTAAGGATTCCAGCCATGCATTCAAGTTTCAAAAATACTCAAACTTTTTCAAACACAGACAAAATGCTGATATAGCCAGTGGAGGGGTTGCTATTTACGTCGATAAACAATATGAAGCCCAGCAATTACAAATCAACACACATAGCTTTGAAGCAGTAGCGATTACAGTAAACATGGAACAAACAATCAATATTTGCAACATATATTTACCTCCTGATCAAATTATAGTCCAAGAAGATTTTGATAATCTACTACAACAAATCCCCAGCCCCCGCATTATTTTAGGCGATTTTAATTCACACAATCCTATGTGGGGTTCAACAAAAACTAACGCTAGAGGCAAGATTGTGGAATTTTGTATGACCTCACAAAATCTTAATTTGTTAAACGATGGTAGACCCACCAGATTTAGCATTCAAACGGGTAGTCAGTCGGCCATCGACATATCTTTATGTGATCCAATGTTATCCCCAACACTAGAATGGGACGTTATCCCGTACCTATACGGAAGTGACCACTATCCTATTAAAATTACGTTTCCACAACAAAAAAATAACAATATTACCACAACCCCATCGAAATGGAATACAAAAAATGCAGACTGGGAGAACTTTACAAAATACATAAAAAATGAAATAAACAACATAAAAGATATTACTCTTAATGACATAGATAAAGACCTAGATACCTTCATATCAATAATTAAAAAAGCAGCAGAAAATCATATTGGAAAAACAAAAACACTAAAATATCATAAACCTTTACCATGGTGGACCACAGAATGCAAAGAAGCAGTAAAAACGTATAAAAGAGCCTTCAATAGGTATAATCATCACAAAACTAGTGAAAATATGGTAGAATACAAAAAACGTCGAGCAGAAGCTAGATATATTCTCAAAAAATGCAGGAAAACATCATGGCAAAAATTCGTTGCAAGTATAAATAGTTCTACCCCAGCAAGTAAAGTGTGGCAAAATATAAGGAAAATATCTGGAAAAAAATGTTCAAATAAAATACCTTTCCTGGCAAAAGATAACAAAATTATAAGCGACCGAAAAGAAATTGCGGAGCTATTCGCCGGTGAATTTGAGTCAAATTCAAGTAACGATAACTATTCACCGGAATTTAAGCTCAAGAAACAAAGCATAGAAAAAACGAAGTTGGAATACTACTCTCAAGATGATAATATACTAAATGTGCCAATTACAATGCAAGAACTAAGGGATGCCCTAATGTCAACTAAAAACTCCGCTCCAGGTCCAGACGGCATACCATTAATTTTTTTGTTAAACCTACCAGAAAGTGGAATGTCTTGGCTACTAAAATTATACAATTTTATATGGACAAATCAGGTCTTTCCATCTGTATGGTCGGACAGCATTATAATTCCTCTGCTCAAGCCCAACAAAGACAGAACAAAGGTAGACTCGTACCGTCCTATATCACTCACTAATGTATCCTGCAAAGTTCTAGAAAAAATTATAAACAAAAGACTATTGTGGTACTTAGAACAAGAAAAACATTTAATTCCACAGCAAAGTGGCTTCCGTCAAAATAGATCATGCGTAGATAATCTATTAGATTTAGAATCAGAGATACACGAGGGTTTTGCAACTAATCAAGAAACCATCGCAGTGTTTTTCGATATTACCAAGGCGTACGATACAGTTTGGAGGTTTAACATTATATCAAAATTACACAAATGGGGAATCAGGGGTAATATGCTAAGATTCATAGAAAACTTTCTTCAGTCAAGAGCTTTCTCTGTGCGCGCCGATAATTCCACTTCAACAAAAAGAATTCAGGAAAACGGAACACCTCAGGGATCAGTTATGAGCCCAACTCTCTTTCTTGTCGCTATCAACGATATACTGGATCATTGCTCCCCGCTAGTTAAGGGAAGACTATATGCCGATGATCTGGTTCTATTTGCAAAAGGCAAGAATATAAAAATGGTTCAAAAACACTTACAAGAATCCATTTACAAACTAGAGATATGGTCTACATCAGTAGGTGTACAATTCTCCACACTAAAAACAAGATGCATGATTTTCTCAAGAAGGCACCGGATGCAAAGAACTACACTAAAGCTGTGTGGCAAGCCGCTGGCATTCTCAGACAAAATTAATTTTCTCGGAATGGTATTCGACCAAAAACTAACATGGAAACATCATATTTCAGAAATAAAAAAGTCTTGCCAAAGTGGATTAAACGTAATGAAAACATTATCAAATAAAAAATGGGGAACCGACGAAACCACATTATTAAATATTTATAAGTCACTTGTTAGATCAAAAATAGATTATGGGGCTATTGTATATGACTCGGCTAAAAAACACGTTACCAATCAACTTGAAATCATTCAAAACACAGCACTTCGGATCGCCACAGGTGCATTTAGAACCACACCCGTTAAGAATCTCCAATGTCTTACAGGAGAACCACCTCTTACCCTACGAAGGAAGTATCTAAGCCTTTCGTATGCATCTTCAGTTGCCAGTAACAAATTCCACCCAGTGTTTCGAAATACATTTACGGACCGGTATCTAGAAGCTTATAAAAAAAGTAAGTTCGATCCACCTTTCTATGAAAGAGTCCGAAGAAATTTAAAAGATCTGCAACTGCAAATTCCTGACCTCTATCCTTCAAATCTAAAAACTCCCCCTCCCTGGTTAATCATGATTCCCGAGATTAATACGACACTACTCCAATATCACAAATCAGAGACATCACCAAATGTAATCAGACAGTCATTTTTAAAAGAACTCGAGACTTGCGGGGAAAGTTTTTGCATTTATACAGATGCCTCCAAATCTGCAAACGACGTAGGAGCAGCATTTGTCACTCCATATGCATCCTTCCAATTTAAATTAAGGTCGGCCACCTCTATATACTCAGCAGAGTTATATGCAATATTACAAGCCCTCATTCATATCAAAAGTACAAAACAGTCTTCCTCCGTCATTATCTCAGATTCTCTAAACTCGTTAACAACAATTGATCAACTATTCACTAAGAACCCTATAGCCTTACTTATCAAGAAAGAACTTGCAGCCTTACAGGAAACTGGTTCCGAAGTCAAATTTATATGGGTTCCATCTCACATGGGAATACAAGGTAATGAAAAAGCAGACCTCCAAGCAAGGGAAGCTTACAAAAACGATCATGCTACAATAGTGTCAAAGACTATTTCCAGTGATATAAAACAGTTCGTCAAAGAAAAAGTGATCAGTGCGTGGCAAAATGAGTGGAATTTATCGGAATCTAAACTAAAAGAAATTAAATCGACAGTGAGTCCGTGGCGCCTAGTGAACTTAAAAAGAGCTGATCAAGTCAAAATCTCTCGACTTCGATTAGGTCATACCAACATTACACATAAGTACCTAATGAATAAGGAAGACATTCCAGTGTGTGATTACTGTCAAATCAACATTACTGTTAAACACCTCCTAACAGAATGTGGAAAATATACAGTCAACAGACAAAATAACAATATTTCCAACAATTTAAAAACAGTATTAGGTGAACATTTAAACATCAAAGACTTAATTAATTTTCTTAAAGATACATCTTTATATAATTTAATCTAATGTAAAAACTAATGTCGCTAATGACCCAAGTGGTTGAAGCGACTATTTTCTTTGTAAATAAAAAAAAAAAAAAACTACTTCATTAAAGCCTCGCCCACTCTGGATTTCAGTTTATGTGTACACAAGAGTATTAGTAGAATCTTGTGTATCTCAAATTTGTCGAGAATAAAATACCTTACCAACTCTTAGTTTTAAAAGAAGCTGGTTTTGTTCCATGTCAAAGGATACCTTAACTGCATTAGTTTCTGTTGAAGTTAAACAGTTCATAAAATTTCTTAGCTCGGAACTTGTGCAATCTGTAATAAGGGAAGCTTTTTCTTGGAGGTCTTTACATAAATTTATTTTACTTTTTGTTAGATAACAAAATGAACAAACGTCTGTCTTTGGACTGTCGAAACTTAGATTGAATTTCGTCTGGAAGACCTTGAAGAACATTGAGTAAGATGCAAGTGACTTCTTCTGTTCTCTTTGAGTCTATTTCCAAATACGCCACAATTTTTTAATAGATAACTCAGGCCTAAGGTAACCGTAGTTTGATGAGCCATGTACTTAAAGTACTCTTTATTATCATTCACTCTCGCATATACACCAAATTAAAAGAACACCTAAGTGAAGTTCAAATTGGATTCAGAGCAGGACTCCGAACGAGGGAAGCACTTTTTAGTTTGCAGGTTCAAATACAGAGAGCCAAGGATGTCAACTGCGATGTGTATGCATGTTTCATTGATTTCGAGAAGGCATTTGATAAAGTCCCACATGGGAAACTAATGGATATCCTAAAAACATTAGGACTCGATGGTAAGGACATAAGACTGATCTCAAACTTATATCTCCAACAAAAAGCAACAGTACGATTAGAAAATGGACTGTCCGAGATCTTCACAGTCAAAAAAGAAGTTAGGCAGGGTTGCATATTGTCACCAGTATTATTTAACATATTCTTTAAAAACATCTTTAGAGAGGCCTTGGACGAATCAGAAGATGGGATTGCTGTAAATGGCCAACTTATAAACAATATTAGATATGCAGACGATACAGTGTTACTAGCAGATAGTGCGCAGGGGCACCAAGGGATGATGGATAACGTTCTAGAAGCATGTAACAAATCCTAAAACTAAATTTCAAGAAGACAAAAATAATGATCATTAGCAAGAACACCAACATAAACGCCCAAATTACAATAGGCGGTACACCGTTAGAAAGAGTGGAAAAAATATGCCATTTGGGCTGCAATATATAGCTAGCTACGAAATAAAAACTTGTATTGAAAAAGCCAGAAGCTCTTTCAACAGCCTTAGGAAGATTATCTGCAACTTATCTTTAAGCATCAATATACGCATAAGAATTCTTAGATGTTACATCTTTAGTGTCCTCCTCTATAGAGTAGAAAGCTGAAGCCTTACAGAAGATGCCTTAAAATGATTAGAGGCATTTGAAATGTGGTGCTACCGACGTATGTTAAGGGTTTCCTATATATACCACACAAGGAACATAACTATTAATTCTCCAGAGGCTAAGAAATTATCAACACCGTAAAGAACAGAAAATTGGCTTACTTGGGCAACATCATGCGTAATAATAAATACCGACTTCTACAGTAGATTCTATAAGGCAGAGGTCACCAAATGGCGGACCGCGGTCCGGTTCCGGACTGTAAGCTTATTTTTTGCGGACCGCCGTTAAATTCAAAATATAGTAATAAAATTATGGTGTAATAAAGTAAAAACGCTATTTAAGGTAAGCTATTACTAACACTTCAATGCTTAAATAGATTTAGATATGTTCGATACTATATAAATATTTTAAATAACAGCGCAAAAATTTATTAAACAAAGACCGGAGAAAAAAAAATATAATAGCTTTATAACCATCTTTTTCCTTGAGTTTATTTTATACCCCTCCCTAAATGAGGTGGCCTAGCTGCCTGGTTTCAACTACGTAACCAGGATGATCTTCTGAGAGGGGTTACAACTACTAAAGAGTTTCTGGGTAACTCCTCGGTTACGCCATTGCCTTGTTTAGTGCTGAGTGTCTGGACCACGAAAGTGTAATAGGTTTTTGAAACGAACCCTCAGGGAATATAATTGGTGACCCCTGCTATAAGGCAAGGTTGAGGTTAAGAGAGGCCCTGGACGTAACCGTATATTCTGGCTGGGCAATCTTAGGAACTGGACTGATCTATTTCGAGCTGCTGTGAATATAATAAGATGGGTCAATGTGGTCGCCAACATATTAGAAGATAGGCACATTTAGAAGAAAATAACCGCGGACGCTCTTACTCCGACCATAATGACTTTCGCAGCACTTTAATGATTTTATGAAATCAATCATTGATTGAGCTGTACTTGAATCTTTGGGTTTTATCCTTGCTCCACCTCGCTTTCCACGAGGACATTCTTCTGACTCTTTTAAAGCTTTATCTAATTGATTCAATCCTTTTGATGAAAATTGTGTGATGGACAGGAATGTGGAATTACACACACTTAATAAAACACCATTTATCTCTCGTATAAAGTATTTTGTAACCGTTCGAGATCATGGATTTGTTTTATTTCTAGGCCTATGTTGCTTAGACTCTTGATTGAGAAGGTATTTGAATACGAAGTTGTTCTGATCAGCAGCAGTCTTATGTGAGTCGATTTTATCATAAAAGCTACTTACATCATTAGAAGTCAATAGATATGGCTTACAAACATCACTTTTATGAGCTCAAAAAATGCGAGAATCTGGATGAGCTTCTTTACTATTTCTTGCGAATTTCTTAATATTTTTGTCCCACAGGTTTTCATTTTTCTCTCGCTTCCTCTTCTTGGCACTATTAATGTCGTTTACAGATACTGAAAAATCACTTGTTACAATATCTAAACTCATTTTATACTTATAACACACGTTTTCGCTACTCACTTGTTTTACTTTAAACAGTCAACATAACCAAAACTCACAGCAAATAGATGCTGACCGCTGGAATCGCGCATGCGCAAACACTCAACAGCTGACTTCAGCATGTTTGGAAAAGAACAAGGCATGACTAAAGCACTTTTGGAAAACATTACTGATTTGTAATCTGTATAGTTGTATCTGTATAAGCTGTTATGGGATGAATTGTTTTTCTAATGGTAGAAATGATGCTCTAGAATTAGATCCAACTAAAACCTCAAGATGTGAAAAACAATTACATCAGCTCTTTGGGAATCCACCTCTTCAATTGTTATTACTCACACGTGTAATTTACGTCAACTTCATTCTTCATTTGTAAAAAATAATTATTGTAAGCTCATGGAGCCTTTACAAATTTTTATTAAAACATGTTAAACAAACACGTTAGGTTTGTTATGTTATGTTAGTTTGTGCAAAGCAAAGGACTAAAATCCCAAATCATGTTTTTTATGTTATACACGACTCTAATAATTATTTGATTTTTTTTCGTAGGCTCTATGCTCATGCAATTTAGTATTATTTTGTCAGATTTGTATTAGATTTTTGAACGATCGTTTGTATCAGATTTTGAACGAATACAGATTTTTTGTCAAACTATACATTCAATATTAAAATAATTTTTTTTTGTTTTAGGTAAGTGCAACCAAATGCATTAGACAATGAATATAATATATTGGTAAGTAAATGTATATTTTTCTTTATGTGCTATATAAATCAATAATTTATCTAAAGAGAAAAAATATTTCTAATTACGAGAGGTTAGCCGTAGCATTTATTCTGTCACAATGAAAGACCTTAATTTCATACAATTGACAAACGTTGACAACGGGGCACCAAAATGGTCGTAATAAAAATCTAAACTTTTTTACATAAAATTGTTTATTTGGGTGGGAAACATGTAAAGAAAAAAATTAAAATTTTTGATTTATAGTTTTAAAGAAATTTAATATTTATATATACAGGGTGTCCAAAAACTCTCCTGACAAACGAAAACCGGAGATTCCTCAGATAATTTTAAGACAATTTAACTAAATTCACCTAGTCTGAAAATCCTTCCTAAGGGAGCTAGAGCTTTTTGAAGATGGCTGCTTGTAATTAGTTTTTTTTTAACTACTTCCAGAACGCTCTTATTTCTTCTTCTTCTTCAAGTGCCATCTTCGTTCCGAAGGTTGGCAATCATCAGGGCTATACGTATTTTCGAAACTGCTGACCGAAACAATTCGTTGCTGCTACAGCTATACCATTCCCGTAGATTCTTTAGCCAGGAGTTTCGTCTTCTTCCTATGGACCTTTTTCCTGCTATTTTCCCTTGCATAATTATTCGAAGCAGTTCATATCTTTCGCCTCTTGTAATGTGTCCCAAGTATTGCAGTTTTCGTTTTTTGATCGTAAATATGACTTTCTTTTCTTTATTCATTCTTCTCAAGACCTCGACATTTGTGACTCTCTCGGTCCATGATATTCTCAGGATTCTGCGATACATCCACAGTTCAAATGCCTCTAATTTTTTGGTATCAATCTTTTTCAACGTCCATGACTCCATTCCGTAGAACAGCACAGAAAGTACGTAACATCTCATCAGGCGAAGTTTCATTTCAAGGCTCAAATCTCTTCCGCAGAACACTCTCTTCATTTTAGTGAATATGGATCTGGCTTTTTCTATTCTTATTTTGATTTCTGCTGAGCTATCGTTGTCTTCATTTATAAAAGTGCCTAAATATTTGTATTTGCTAACTCGATCGATAATTTCATTGTGTAAATATAAATTTTGAACATTTTGTGTTGATTTCGATATTACCATAAATTTAGTTTTCTTTATGTTCAAAGATAGTCCATATTCTTCGCTGCAGTCTGCTATCTTATTCACCAATGTCTGTAGCTCTTCAAGTGTTTCTGCGATCAGAACGGTGTCGTCGGCAAATCTCAGATTGTTTAATCTAACACCATTTATTTTAATACCTACGGATTGCTCAGAGAGTGTTCTATTCATTACGTCTTCGGAATAGAGATTAAACAGGGTTGGTGACAGTATACACCCTTGTCTCACACCTCGCTTTATTTCAATTTCTTCAGTGGTATTATTCTCTACTCTCACTACTGCTTTCTGATTGTAGTACATATTTGCTATTAGTCGGATGTCTCGTTTATCTAAATTCTTTTCTGTCAGGAGTCTGATTAGGTGATCATGCCGCACTTTATCAAAGGCCTTGTTGTAATCTATGAAACACATGAATACATCTTGATTTATGTCAAGACATAACGTTCAGTGCAAACAACGCCTCTCTTGTTCTAAGTCCATTTCGGAATCCAAACTGGGTATTATTGATGTCCATTTCCAGTTTTCTGTGTACTCTAGAGTGTATAATTTTCAGAAATATTTTCAGTACATGGCTCATCAGACTGATTGTACGGTAATCACTGCATTGTTTGGCATTTATCTTTTTTGGTATAGTAACAAAGGTGGATAAAAGCCATTCTTGTGGTATTTTTCCTGATGTATAAATGCTATTGAAAAGTTTAACTAAAATGTGAATCGAGTCTTTTTCTATTAGTTTAAGGATTTCCGTTGGTATTTTATTTGGACCTGGGGCTTTACCATTTTTCATTCTTTTTAGTGCGTACATTACTTCTTCTTCCGTTATTTCTGGACCTTCGTCTCCTTGTATGTTACTTAGCTCAGATTGTTGTCTATCATCTGCAAAGAGTTCTTCAATATAGTTTTTCCATGTCTTCAACTGTTCTTCTAGTTCTGCTATTATGTTTCCGTTGACATTATACAGGGTATTTGGCTGCTTACGTTTTTGTGTACCTGCAAGTTCTTTCACTTTTTTATGTACATTAAAAATATCATGTTTTGCCTGCAATTGCTCTATTTCTTCACATTTTCTTTTATAAAAATCTTCTTTTGCTATTCTGATTTCTATTTTGATTTCTTTCTGTATTTGTTTATACCTTTGTTCGTTTTTTCCTTTCATTATTCTCCGATTGTCCATGAGAGGAAGGATCTTATCAGTCATCCACCTTTGCTTTATTTTTGGTTTTTCTTTAGTCAGAATTTTCTTCACAGGACCTGTCATCGCCATTTTTACGTTTTGCCATTTTTTATCTATGTTGTTCGTTGGCTGAGATGTTTCTTTTTCATGAAGTATTTTGAGATTATTATTAATACATTTTTTCAGTTTCTCCTTTACCTCCAGGTTACATAAATGACTGACGTCTATCTGATTTGCTCTTCTTTTCTGCTCCAATCTTTTTAGTTTAATACTCATTTGCGCTATTAGAGGGTTATGGTCTGAAAAGACATCTGCGCCTGGGTAAGCTTTAACGGATTTTAAGGAGTTTCTGTATCGTTCGTTTATCAGTAAAAAATCAATCTGGTTTCGAATTATTCTTTCGCCATTGTCCTGGGGTGATTTCCACGTATAAAGTCTTCTCTTTGGTAAGTTGAAGAATGTATTAGATGCAATCATGTTATTCTCCTGGCAGAATTGAAGTAGTCTGTCACCTCGTTCATTTCTTTTGCCGAGTCCGTATTCTCCTACATGTTTTCCACTTTTTCCTTTACCAATTTTTGAGTTAAAATCACCTAGAATTACGGTAATGTCTCGTGGTTTCGTCGATTTTAATACTTGATTGATTTCTTCGTAGAATTGTTCAATTTTGTCCTCGGATTTATCTGCAGTAGGTGCATAGATCTGTATGATATTTAGTTTACTTGTGTTTGTTTGTAATTGAAGAAATAAGAGCCGATCTGATACTGGAGTAAAATTAATGACCGACTGCATCATAGACTTAGATACGAAAACTGCTACGCCGTGTCTGTGTTGGGTTCTATTTAGGAAAACAAAAACTGGTACGATTATTTATCTTCCAGAGTTGAATCGACTCCATTAATTGCCAACTTCTGGTACCGGCCTCCGTTTTGGGTAGGCCTATGACCGGTACCAGATTTATTTTAAAGCATAATTTCTTTGTTATTAACTTTTAAGCATTTATTTTAAAAAAAATTTAAAATTTAAAAAATTAGCGTTTGAAGTCTATCTGCCACGCATCCCACAATTTTAAAATATTCTGCAAGAAATATCTTACACAACGATCATTTATTTATATCCTTTACATTTTACGAAGGTACAAGCACTGCTACAAGGAGATTTTCCTACTCGTGAAGAAGTCGCTATATGGTTACAAAGTCAGAAAAATTTCTCAGATATACTTTGTTTTGCGACGAAGCTACATTGACAAAATTTGGAATAATGTACGAGACTTTCTTGATAATAACTACGAAGACCACTTAATTGGAAGAGGCGGTCCAGATGCTTCGCCAGTAAAGTCGCCGAATTTAAATCCTGTGATCATTGGATTTAAAAATATATACAAGCATTTGTTTATTCCGTTCCAATACAAAATCGTGCACAACTCTGGCTAAGGATACAAGATGCTTGCAACGAATCTAGAAATAACTTTTGCAGGAAATAGGCGTTCTCTAAGCAAAATAAATTTTTTTTATTAGAGTCTAGTGGCCATCACATTGAGCATCTTTTGTTACTATATGTCTTTAATACTTTGTCTTTTGTGTTACCATTAATTTCGTTCCACCGTAATAAATACTTTGGTTTTAAAAACCTTTAAATAAAATTTTGTTTCAAATTGATTTTTTAGTCTAGAATCACGAGTGATAGATAATAATAGTCTAGTATCACGAATACTCAAAAGTTAAAGACAAAAAAGTTATGCATTAAAATAACCGTTGACCTATCCAAAACGGACGAATATGAACGGTAGTTTCATTTTTCTAAATAAAAGCGTTTGAAAGGTATTGAAAAAAACTGCTTACAAGGCGCCATCTTCAAAGAGCGCTAGCTCTTTTCGGAATCATTTTCGGACTATGTGAATAGGGTTAAATCGTCTTAAAATTATCTAAGGAATCTCCGATTTTCGTTTGTCAGGAGAGTTTCTGGACACTCTGTAGACGTGTCCGTTGCTCTTAATTTTCAATAAAAAGAAAATGGCGTTTTTTTTTAAAAAATCATATGCTACTCGTCGGATATTTTTCTAATTTAAAATTTCTGTTACAACTTTTTAAATCTTTCTTTTTAAATTCAACGTTACAATCTTATAATTAAAGAAGTATTCTGAAACGATCAAAAAGTTATAGCAATTTTTATCAGACTCGCGGGTAGCGCCCAACCTCTATTATTCATAGTATTTGTTATCGTGTAATGGTTCATGAGAACCTTCTAACCCTTTGACGATTTGATAGTTAAACCAGTTTTTGTCAATAATACATTTGGTTGGAAACTAAACAACATTTCTTTTCACGTTTTTTAATTCTTTTTATTTTCGTCTCTTCTCTATATTCCTTATTTACATTGTTGATTTCTTTCAGTTTTTCCATCATCTTAAACACAGGTACTCATAACGTCGGACTCATCCTCTGAATCTTCTTCCCTTGGTTTTCTTTTGCTTGGGATTCTGGCAGTTTTTTTTCTCTCAGGAAACGTAAAGTTGATTTTCTATATTTTCTCTTCTTGCCCTTTGACGCGTAATCATCACTGTCCGTGTGCATTATATCTGTTTTCAAGAACTGCGAAAGGAACTATATTCGCTTCAACCGCTCAAAAATCCGGTTCCTATCATTCCACAGTTAACAACATTTTTTTAAAATTTGGCAACGTCGCAAATCTATCTGACAGAGTTTCACCAATATGACGGTTTGGATTTGTTAATAAGCTTACTTAATCTTATCATTTTAAATACTAGTTGTTACTGGAAGCGAATTTTTTTTTTTCAGAAACTCACTGCGCTATTATGAAGCTTTTTTAAATTCACATAATGTAAACAAACCGTAAATTATATTTCGCTACTAATCGCGATATTTTGGTTTTACTGGGAGAAAAACAAATTAACTTTAATCTGCTTAGTACACCGTTACTACTTCCGAAGAAAACACCGAATAAAAGCATTTTGAAATAAAATTGTGGTTAATTCTCATAAAAGATAGTAAATCATTAGCACGGAGCTTGTTTTATTTATTAAAAATATGTTTTTCATAATGTATTTAAAACTACTATTAATTTTGTATAGGAGTGTTGAGGATTAACCCATTAATGCTCAGCGTTGCGTCTTCGCAACAGTTGACATAGCCCACTATGGCGTCATCTTTTGGAAAATGACATGACTTACTCGAGCAGTCAAATTTCAGATTTATTTCACAACAGTTTCTTATGTATGTTTTAATTATAATTGGTCGCGAAACTTTATGTTTCTATTAACAGATGGCATTGTAAAAGTTGTAGGTTAATTTTGACTTGTGGACACGTGTTTTTAGTTAGTAATAAGTCGATTGTGTATAAATTAACTGGATAAAAATTTGGTTTTTGATAGGAGAGTATTTTTAAATCATTGAAAAAGATATATCTATCAAGTAAGTGCCATTATTTTATCTGTGCTAGTTGGTACAACTGCCCAATTATCAGTGTTGTATTTTCGCAACACTGGACACAAGGCACATTATTATTACATAAAATCATTTTTATTCTAGAAGGTGGAAATAAGACGTTAAATCAACTTGGCTCGACCAGCTTCGATCGTAGTAGTAATAATAGTCGTATTAAAAAAAAATTTACGGTTTTTTTTACGAATCAAGGGCAAATAAAATTATGTCCATGCTAGAAGAATCAAACCTTATGGAGTAGGCTTTCAGTGTAGATATTTTTCTAGCTCCTTTTGACTTCACTGAATTTACTGATGAAGATAGTAGAGATAACGACTGTCGAGGAAAATTCAATAACCTAAACAAAAATATGTTGTATGCGGAATTAGAAGCTGTAGTTTATTAAGAAGAAGAAAGAAGGATCGACAAAGAAAATATAAATCTTTATGAAGAAAAAGCAGATCTTCAGAGTGTGATACAAGTTCAGGAAGAAGAAGATATAGAAGAGATTAAGATAGAAACAGAAATAGAGACACAACATGCAGAAATTCAAGATATTCAAGTGGCATTTACTGAGATTTGTGCAAAAAGTGTAACTCTTTTACCACGGAAATGGATTTAGGGAGATTTACCAGATGGAAATTCCCTTTATTTGGATATTGAACATAAAAAAACCTAATGAAACACATACACTCCATCATTTTATTCACGACCACTAACTCCTTCACAGATCTTTGATTTTTTTTTCAATGCTTTTAACATGCAAAGGAGACAATTCGTTATGCTCTTTAAAAAACTACTACTTTAGAATTTGGAGTAGACGAATTAAAAGCCTTTATATGACGTTAAAAATATATTGATTTCAAGTAACATGCGTCGTAACCGATTTGAAACCATTATAAAATTCCTCCATTTTAACGATAACCTAAACATAGACCGTTCAGACAAAACAAACAAAATTTCTCCAAACCTTGAATGTCTCCGCAAATCATTTGCTGAATACACTGTATAAGAAACCGAATCTAGCGTGGATGAGGACATAATACCATACTATGGGCAATATTTATCAAGGAACCAAGGAAAAATCCAATTGATACAAAAAAGAATTTGGCCTTAGAGGTGGAATAATATTGCAGTTTGATCAACTTATTTCTTAAATTTAATGCAATAGCTTATTGCTTATATGCTGATAATTATTTCTCTTTTATAAAACTAATTGATTTTTTAACACTGAATGGAATAGGTTATGTAGGAACCATGCGTTCAAATAGAACAGAAAAGTGTCCATTAAGTGAAACGTTTAGCAACTCCGTACGTGAAATTTACGAAAATTGGTCAAACGAGAAAAATAAGGTGTTTTTATCTACATAGGTGGAATTACAACAGTATAGTTAGTTTGGCATCTTCTTCTTCTTCTTAAGGTGCCATGCATTTCTGCGTAGGCGTCCACCGTACATCGTCTTGTCAGGTGAGATGTTAAATATTCTGGATTGAATAATTCTGTTTTTAGCAGCATTGCGAAGCATTTCATAGCTGTGGATTCCTGTCCATTGTCGAATATTGCGCAGCCATGACATTTTTTTACGTCCGAGACCTCTCCTACCCTCTATTTTCCCTTCGAGTATCAGTTGCTGAAAAGTGTATCGTTCTCCTCGTATAATGTGCCCCAAGTATGCAGTCTTCTTACTTTTTACATAATTAAAAAGTTCCCTATCCTGTAAGCCCGCTCTTCTGAGTACTTCCTCATTTCTGACCCTGTCCGTCCATCATATTCTGAGCATTCGACGCAGGCACCACATTTTGAACACTTCAAGTTTGTTAATGGAACTGGCCTTTAACGTCCATGCTTCCATTCCGTACAGGAGAACAGGCCACGCGTAACACTTAAGCATCTTGTATCGGAGGTTAAAGTCCAATTTGCGATCAGTCAGAAACTTACGAAGCCTCAAAAAAGCATTTCTGGCTTGTTCAACTCTGCTCTTTATTTCATTCTCGGGGTCCCAACCCTTATTCAGCAAACATCCCAAGTATTTGAATTGCCTGACTTGTTCGATTTCTTCTCCAGAGAAATATATCTTTGCGTTGGGGTAATCATTTCTACTTATAATCATTGATTTTGTCTTCTTGATATTTATTTTCAAACCCCGAGCTTCACTTGCAAGAGTTAGATCATTCAAAAGGCATTGAAGATCTTCGATGTTATCTGCCACTATGGCTGTATCATCGGCATACCTGATGTTATTAATAAATATGCCGTTAACTTTAATACCCTTATTAGAGTCTTCCACTGCTTCTGCGAAGGCTTTTTCTACGTATAAATTGAACAGCATTGGAGACAGTATACAACCTTGCCTTACTCCTTTTTTAATGGAGAAATCTTCTGTTTCGTTGGAATTTTGAAGACGTACTGTTTGGCATCGAATTACCATAAAACGATGCTAGTTTATCAAGAGAACAGATACTCCTTTATCCAAAGCAAAAAAATCAAAGTAACACAACCACATCTTATTCAGATATCAACTCGAAATAGATTTGCTGCAGTTTCGTCAAAATATAGCCAAAGCCTTGTGGACAATGTTTAGAACTCCTCCAAGAAGACCTGGTTCATCTCAATCTTCCATAAACAACATTACTCAAGATGTTCGATTCGACAACATGGGCCATCTTATTTCTTCCCAAGAAAAACGAACCCGATACGTCGTTTGTCACTCAACAACCAATAAAAAATATATAAAATGTAAGGTTGCCTTACATAAAAAATGTTTTATTAAATTTCATAGTAACACGCAATAATTTTTTTACATTATTTTTATGTCAGTTTATTTAAAACTCTTTTATATGATTTAATAAAATATTTCAAACAACGTATTTTTAATTTTTTTTTACATCCTAACTGCCTAGTGTTGGGTTTTCCCAACAACCAATAATAAAAAAAATTGAAGTTTGAAGAGCATAATTTTTCCAGAAATAAAAAAAATAAGGATAGCTAGTTCTGGCCATGAATACATTAATACTATCTAATAGAGCAAACATTTCTTTTTCTTCTATTTTTTCTATTTCAATAAAATTTTCCACCTACGCCTCACGCTGAATTCTAACTCACGACCCTTGAATTGTTATGCTTAACGCTTTTATTTAAAGATTATTTAGCTTTTATTTAAAGATGTATTTTACTGCCCATCTCAAAATCAGATAAATTTATGCCTCTTCTTAGAAACGCTTTTGTTTGTTCAAAGAAACCTGTGTTCAGTTTTAGTTTCCAAATAAATCACCGGTCGTAATATAAATTTCTATCTCGAGAAAGGTCAAGACGTCTGAAAACTTAGTACGGCCCTTCTCAAAGTTAATGATCCAGACTTTCTCCTCTTCCTGTTGCTCGGCAATGCCTTTGAAAGAAAACCCTGCATGCTCGAGATACACACAGTTAAATGAGGATGTTACTTTCCACTTTGGCCTTGCCGTAATTCTCCGGTGTATTACCTCTTCTGCCTGTTTTAAAGTCGGTATTTTTATTATGGACCTTTGGACGAGTGTCGCACTACATCACTCGGGGGAATAATTTCTGCTTATATTTTCATGAACTTGCCTTTATTTCTGGTTTAGACATTATTTTGCTAGTTTCTGAGTCATAAATTCATGCCGGGGGAAGGTTTTTGTCGGTAATTCTTTTGTGTATTTGCTAAAAAGGAAATGTAGGTGCTTAAATTCGTATACATTTTAAAGTACACCAAATTTATTGCATCACATCTGGTCTTTATTATCAATGTAAAAATTACCTATATTGTAAAGATCTAGGAAAATTGTGAAGTTTTTAAAAAATCCAAGAATGAATTTATCAATAGAGAGAAGCTAAATGTTAAAACAATACAAGAGAAAAACTAAACAATAATATTTTCTGACTAAAAGCCCCCGCATACTATCGAGAGCACTGACCTAAAAGAAAATCACATAGTAAAATAAGTCCATATACTGAATTGTTGCTGGATCAAAGAAGACAAATGAGAAGCAATAAGAATGTAGACTGTCACACTAAGAGAAATGAATAAAACTGTTTCGAAGGCAATTAGGAGAGATTTAAGGTAATTTAAAACCGATAATATTAAACGCACTATAGAGAAAAATAACAGCCTAAAAGTTCTACGTAGAAAGCTAACGAATAGGAAATGCAAAATTCAAAAATTGAGAAACATAAAGAATATCACATAGAGATGAGTTAATACAGGTCGTTAAAGTGTTTTAAGGGGAATTATATGAAAGTAGATAAGAAGATCAAATAGGAATACAAACAGCCATTATAAAGAAGATCATAAATCAAGGTTCCGAACTAATGCCAGAGATAAGGGTAAATGAGATACGACAAGCATTAAGAAAAATAAAAAATAAGAAAGACCCAGAAGAGGATGGAATTGTAATAGAAGCTATCGTAAATAGAGGAAATATGCTATTAAATAAATTAAGGAAACTGTTTAATCTATGTTTGCAGCAAAGAGAAGTGCCCAATGAATGGAGCAATGCTATAACTATGCGTTTGCATAAAAAAAGAGATTACGGACCTAGAAAATTATAGACCTATTAGCCTCTTGAACCACATATACAAGCTCTTCACTAGGTTAGTGACATCACGATTGAAAAAAAAAATAGATTTTTACCAACCGACAGAGCAGGCAGTATTCCGTTTAAATTACTGTACTAATGATCATTCCCATAAAGTAAAAAAAACTCATTGAAAAATCTACAGAATGCAACAAACCTCTTGTGCTCACTTTCATAGATTTTTATTAAGCGACACGTTCGACACGATCGAAATAGATAGCTTTTTAGAAGCAATAAATGACAGCAGTATTGACCATAGGTATCCTGAACTTATTTACAATATTTACAAAAATGCCACTATGACTGTTAAGGTACACGATAAAACCCGACAAATAAAAATAAAACTTAGGATAATGCAAGAAGATACATTGTCAGCGAAATTATTCATAACAGCATTAGAGTATGCCTTTAAGATGGTCAATTGGGACAACAGAGGAGTAACAAGAGACGGCGAAAAGCTTAACCATCTCCTTGTCCTATTGTCCTTATCACAGATAATTTAGGAGAAGCCACAGATATTTTAAATGAATTGACCTTTGCATGTTTGAAATTTATGACAAATATGGTCCCAAATAACCATTTAGCTATTCAAGACAAAGTGGTAGAACTGGTAGAGAAAATATGTATTTGGGTCATAAAATAAGAATAAACAGGGATAACTAAACATGCGAAATCCAAAGACAAATTACAGCCTTTAGAAAACTGTGAGACAAACTTAGAGTCAACATACCAATTAGTCTCAAAAGAAAATTATTTGACCAATGCGTGTTACTGGTCATGACCTATGGGGCGGAAACTATGACTCTAACCAAAATTACGGCTTCGAAATTGAGAGTGGCACAATGATGAATGGAACGGTCTATGCTGGGAGTGATGTTGCGGGACCGAATAAGAAACGAAGATCTGCAAAGAAAAACGAGTATTGTTGATGTTTTAGAACGCATTGCGGAACTGAGCAGGTCATGTAACGAGAATGCACGACTCACGATGGACGATCAAAATTACAAATTGGAGGCCAAGAGCAGATAATTGTAGTAGGGGAAGACCACCTACTCGTTGAGCTAACAACATTAGGCGTATGATCAAAAATTGGCAACAAAGAGCACAAAATCGTAAAAAACGGAAGAGTCTAAGGAAGTCATCGCACAAGATAAAGAAGATCTCAGCTTTATGCTCAGAAAACTAGAAGAAGAATATAAAAACAACGGAATGGAAATAAACTTAGAGAAAACCGAATACCTAACAACAGAAAACAAGGATATGAGAAACCTAGAGATAGACGAGGGAAGACAAATAAATGGAACAGATAAATTCAAGTATTTAGGAACCATAATATCGAACCAGGGAACAACAGAAGAAGATATAAACAACAGACTGAGACAAACAAGAAACTGTTTAAGACAACTAAACTCAGTGTTGTGGGATAAGAACATGACGATAAAGACAAAAAAGAGAATATATAATACCCTGACAAGAAGTATCCTGACATATGGGTCCAAAAACTGGACAATAAACAAGAGAAATAGAGGTAGAATAAGAGCAGTAGAAATGGAGTTCCTGAGGAGAAGCTGTAGACTTACAAAAAGAGACAGAATTGAAAACGCAGAGATTAAGCAGAGAATGGGAGTGCAATTAGACATAATCGACTATATAGAGGAGAAGAGACTATCCTGGTACGGCCACGATTGGAAGAAGAAAGAGAGGAAGACCCCGAAGGTCATTCAGAGATGAAATCGACGAGGCTATGGAGAAAAGAACCCTGCGAGATGGAGACTGGAATGACAGGGAAAATTGGAGAAAACGGTTGGGTGAAGAAAGACAGTGAAAACTGTGGAAATCCTTAGTAGTAGTAGTAGTCTAAGGAAGGCCTATGCCCAGCAGTGGACGTGATAAATAAAGGCTGCATGATGAAACAGTTTTGTCGAATCGTGACAGTAATTCGATTTGTTTTCGACTAAACTATTTAGTTATGTAGGGTGCAAATACAGTTGATAGTTGTATAGGAGATTTCTGTATGTTATCATGTCCTATAACAAAAAAATACTTGTTTGTGCGTTACAATACATGAAAGATAATGAAAAAAGAAAAACAAAATTCTGTGTACATCTCACACTAAGCGTTTAAGGATGTTTAAGTTGCGTAACTTAAACATCCTAGTGTTTTATCATCAAAAATATAATTTAAAATTAATTTACCTATAATAATAATCTTAAAAGATATGCCCGTTATATAAAACAGGCGATCAGTTCCAGCGTGACAACTACAGAGGTATAACCCTGTTCACAACTGATTACAAAATACTAGCAAATATTTTCTATGAATGGCTACAAGTTTACACAGTTGGCATAGTTGGAAAATACCAGGCCGGATTTACTCCAGAAAAATCAAAAATTAATCAGATTCATTTAATAAGACAGATCCTCAAGAATACATTGGAATTTAACATTGAAACCCATCACCTATTCGTCGACTTCCAAGGCCGCATACGACGGGCAAAATCTTTAAAAAAATTAATTAAAGCCAGATTAAAGCCTTGAAGCATTAGATGTGGTAACGTAGTTACAGATACAAATTAAGCTGTATAAAAATGAGTACCTACTTAGTTTGTTTGTTTCTATTTACTTCTAGCGACCTTAAACATCGAATCTGCTTAATCTGTGCTCTCTCATTTTGGCATCCATTAATGTAACTCCTAGGAAAGCTTCTAATATGGTTAATATTATTTTATTCTCCGATCAACTGCTAAAACTTTAAAAATAAATTAGAGAATATTGTTTTTGTAAATGCTTAATGTATTATTAATCTATATGCAAGTTTGTTTTTAATATAAACACTTTCATATGGTAACGAATATTGTTGATAAATTAAGTTAAAATTACAAAAATTGGCAGTAATTAAAAAACACAAATAAACATTAGTATTTCTAACTGTATTTATCAAACTATTGGGTGGATAATGAGCACTTTCGACAGTGACATCTCAAACACAGTATTATTAGATAGACTTCGAAAAAAAAAAATCAGCAAACAATTTGCAGATTTGTAATCCTCCATATGCACCCGACATAACGTTTGCTCCATCGTAACCCTACCCTACATTTAAATAAATCAACTCTATATTTTGTCACTTTATTTAAAATAAGAATTTCAAGAGTATTATTATTCAAAACTAATATGAAACCCAAAAAAGATTAATAGATTTTGATTTATTTGGATACAGACTCATTGGTTTCTACTATTGACACGTATTAACGAATGACAGATAATAGATGGACAAAACGGATACTGGAATGGAGACCAAGAGATGATGACTACCGAAGCAGAGGTCGTCCACCAACACGTTGGACTGACGATCTAAAACGTTGTCATAGGAATTGGATGCAAGAGGCACAAAATCGAAATAGATGGAAAATTATGAGGGAGATCTATGTCCAGCAGTGGATAAGCGAAGATTGAATGACGATGATGATGATGAACCCGGCGTCACCCAGGTGGGGTCTAATGGTACCCCCAACACACTTAGAACTAGCATAATTCTATGGTTAATATACAGATGTTTTATTGGTTGCCTATAGCTTCCTAAAACATGTTGCCGTTGGGTATTCTGAACCAATTTCAGTTGTCAGTTGATCGTCAAAGTGAGTACAGTGTTCTACAATCCGATTAGACCCCACCTGTTTGACGAAGATACAAGACAATTTTAATTCGTGGCGTTATTTGTTGTACATATAAACTTTTTTCTCTAGAATGAATTACGAAAAAGAACAAGCTCAACTATTGGCACTTTGGCAGGAACTCAAAGATGATGAGTACGAAATTATGAACTCCGACGATGAAAACGAAATTGATCACATAAGTAATCAGTCTGATAGGTGAACAAAATAAAGAAATTGGGGAACTAGAAGTATTGAAATCTGAAAATAAGCGAAAAGAAGATAAAAAATATTCTTATTATTTAGGTAGGGATTCCAAAACAAAATGGAGAAAACACTATGGTAATAAAGCAGTTAAAAAGAGGGCAGAGAACATAATTTCGAATTTACCAGGATACAATCCATATGCTAAAGATGTTAAGACTTTTTAGATTGCTGGCTTCTTTTTTTATGAAGAAATGCTTGAAGGTATCACGGTCTGCACCAATGTATTGATAGATAAAAAAGCATTAACCTACAAAGATAAAGCATATTGTAGCAGTACTAATATTGTTGAAGTAAAGAGGACCCTTAAGCTAGCGGGGACACATGAGCGGAATCTAATTTAACCTACGTAATACTTTTTCACCCATTTTTCACTAATTTATTACCACCCTAATAATTTTTCACCACCAAACCAACCTTAAGGGGAGCGATTCTGCTGGCTTAAGATTCAAGCTAGCAGAATTCAAAAAAGAAACTTTTTGTTGATGGCATATTTTTTCACCCATTTTTCACTAATTTATTACCACCTTAATAATTTTTCACCACCAAACCACCCTTAATGGGAGCGATTCTGCTGGCTTAAGGTTCAAGCTAGCAGAATAATAAAATAAAAAATCTTTTTGTTAATGGCATATTTTTTCACCAATTTTTCACTAATTTATTACCACCCTAATAATTTTTCACCACCAAACCAACCTTAAGGGGAGCGATTCTGCTGGCTTAAGGTTCAAGCTAGCAGAATTCAAAAAAAAAACCTTTTGTTGATGGCATATTTTTTTACCAATTTTTCACTAATTTATTACCACCCTAATAATTTTTCATCACCAAACCCCCTTAATGGGAGCGATTCTGCTGGCTTAAGGTTCAAGCTAGCAGAATTCAAAAAAAAACTTTTTGTTGATGACATATTTTTTCACCCAATTTTTACTAATTTATTACCACCCTAATATTGTTTCACCATTAAACCACCCTTAAGGGGAGTCATTCTGCTGGCTTGCGGTTCAAGTTAGCAGAATTAAAAAAACATATTTATAATATACCACAGTGTTTTGCTAGGTTTTTACGAATTTATTACCATCCTAGTAGTTTTTCACCCCTTAACTACCCCTTGTGAAAAGTCAATAATTGTCTAAGATTAAAATTTAAGGAGAATTTTTTTTTAATTTACTGTCCACTACTTATAACTGAAATAAAAAAGTGTTTTGTTAAGTTTATACTAAACATTGACCATCCTGATCATTTTTCTCCCATAAACCTATTCGAAAACTTTCCTACTAGCTGAATATTTGAACCAGCAAAATAAGAAAAAAACGTATTTTTGAAATACCTTAGTATTCTGCTAAGTTTTTACTAATTTATTACCACCCTAGTAATTTTTCACACCTAAACCAAAGAATATAGACGCTTAGCGTCTATATTCTTTGCCTAAACTACCCCTTGTGATAAGTCAATAATTCTGTTAGGTTAAAATTTAACGTGAAAAAATCTTTTTTTACAATTTCACTATCCTCTACTTATAACTGACATAAAAAAGTATTTTTACCCTGATAAGTTTCCATCTCTAAACCAATCTTATTTGGAAACGTTCCTCCTAGCTTAATGTTCGAGCCAGCGTAATTAAAAAAAAATTATTTATGATATACCACAGTGTTTTGCTAAGTTTTTACGAATTTATTACCAACTTAGTAATTTTTTATCCCTCGACTAACCCTTAGTGGAAGTCAATAGTTCTGCTACGTTTAAATTAAAGATGAAAAAGTTTTGTTTTATAATTTTACTAAATACTATTTATAAATAAAATAAGAAACTCTCTGGTTAATTTTTACTAAATGTTAACCAACTTCACCAATTCCACCATCTACACATTTACGCTGGTTGAATGCAAAGCAAATCTTTTCGGAAATATGAGATACTACAGTATTATGCTAGATTTGTACTAATACATTACCATCCTAGTAATTTTTCACCCTTCAACTACCCTCTATGAGGAGTCAATAATTCTACTACGTTAAAATTTAAGGTGATAAAAAATCTATTTTTATAATTTTACTGTATTCTACTTGTAACTGAAAATATAAATTGCTTGCCTGGTTTTTACTAAATTTAATCCACCCTTATAATTTTTGACCCCTAAGCCTCAGTTAATGGGAAACATTCAACAAGATACACATTGACGCTAGGTGAATAAAAAATCTTTTTGAAAACACAAGAGTGCTCTGCTAGAATTTTACTATATTTTTACCAGCCTAGTCATGTTTTTCTCAACTAACCTTATTGAAAAACATTTTCAAATGTTATTTTATACTAACTAATATTTATTTTTTCAATGTTTAAATATTAAAAATATGAAAACACTTTATTCCAAAAACTATAAATTTTACCTGTTTTAAAAAATTGATTCGAGTCGTATTACATGGCTAAGCGAAATCGAATCGTTAGTCCCTTTTATGAATATAAAATAACTGAAATCAAGTTGAGTTTTAGTAAATACAATGGAATTTTTATATTTCACAGAATAAATTACCAGGTAAGAAATATTCAAATTGAAATAATTTTATTACGTCTATTACATTATTTAACTGATTGTAAAGGAGGGTCGGGACCGTGCGCTCCTATTGTTAAAATATTTGTATTCATTAGGTAGATGAAAATTTGAAAAATAATTTAGTTATTTAATATTTTAATGTTATTTAAATAAGAAGAGTATCAACGATTGGTCAAAACATAATTTTAAGATTAGGTGTATAACATAAAGAATTTATATTGGAAAACACTTTAGGATATTATAAATATTTTAAGTAGGGATATTCAAATTAGACCGAAATTACCGGTTGGTCAGAACAGCTGATATAGATTATTTGCGTAGTAAAATAAATTTATATTAGCAGCATTTTAAAAATTTAAAGATATTTATATTTTAATTCTTTGTCGATTGTTCATTCATTGTCAGTTGAATATAGGTAGAAATTAAAGGTTATTACAAAAAAATATTAACTTATTTATTTTGTTTATGGAAATGTTTGAAAGAATCTCCCAGGGAGAGATCTGGTTTCTCGGCACAATCCACACATTCATAAATTGGGTTTTTTCTTATTTTTAGGATAGGACATACTCTGCATCTTTTCGTTTTCGTTTCGCGTTTGTCCGATTTATTAGCAATTATTTATAGGTAAATGTTCGCGTGCGATATTCCGTCTTTCTTTGCTTTTTTATAAATTAATTTACGAATTAATTCTAATCTTGATATCTTTTTTTATGTCTTTTGTTTAGTATATTGTTTAAAACTAAGTCTAACTTTCCACGGTACCATCGATTTATCTAGCGATAATTCTTTTACTGGATAACGCAGAGCAGTCATTTTATTATTAAAAAGTCTATAACTGTTCTTATTCTATAAAACCGATCTTCAGGAATAACATTCGGTCCCATTGGATTATGGATGAAGATTAAGCACCTTAAAATTATAAGAAAAAGATTTCTTCCGATGTTCTGCAAAAAAGATTTTAAGTTGAATAGTGGATCTGTTTTCCAATAACCCTTAAATCTTGAAATCCGTATGTGTCAGTGTGGAAGATAATTCCCATAAATACTAGAAATTCAAATAAGGAAAGTAGTTTACATCTTTAAATGCTAGAATTTACACAAACACCAACTTCACCAACTTTTTTATATGCTAAACATTGCAATATTGTTGTTTTGTACATTGCCTATTTTTTAACAAAATTCTACAACTTAAAAAGGGATCATTCCCGTGAGTTGGCTGTATATCATATAGTTAAAAAACTCGAACATTGAAGTAAAACACTGTTGTGATTGGTATATTTAATTAAATTTTAAAAATCGTAAGGGATTAAGTTCAAAACGTTTTCGGATTTATCAGTCCATCTTCAGTGAAATTTGTAGTACTTTTAGTAAGTAATAGGTAAGTAGTAATTTTTAATTAAATATACCAATTATTACAACCGAAGTGTTTTTCACACACACACTCGCACACACACACCGTGTAAATGTATTTTTGAAAAAACAAATTTATTTAATTTTTGTTAAAGGGAAAGTAAGGGGTGAAAAATTACTAAAGTTGTAATAAATTTGTAAAAACCTAGCAGAAGACTGTGGTATAGCATGAATATTTTTTTTTTATTCTGCTAGCTTGAACCGTAAGCCAGCAGAATCGCTCCCCTTAAGGGTGGTTTGATGGTGAAAAAATATTAAAGTGGTAATAAATTAGTGAAAAATGGGTGAAAAAATATGCCATTAACAAAAAGTTTTTTTTTTTTAATTCTGCTAGCTTAAACCTTAAGCCAGCAGAATCACTCCCATTAAGGGTGGTTTGGTGGTGAAAAATAATTAGGGTGGTAATAAATTAGTGAAAAATTAGTGAAAAAATATGCCATCAACAAAAATTTTTTTTCTGAATTCTGCTAGCTTGAACCTTAAGCCAGCAGAATCGTTCCCATTAAGGGTCGTTTGGTGGTGAAAAAATATTAGGGTGGTAATAAATTAGTGAAAAATGGGTGAAAAAATATGGCATCAACAAAAAGTTTTTTTTTTGAATTCTGCTAGCTTAAACCTTAAGCCAGCAGAATCGCTCCCATTAAGGGTGGTTTGGTGGTGAAAAATTATTAAAGTGGTAATAAATTAGTGAAAAATTGGTGAAAAAATATGCCATCAACAAAAAGTTTTTTTTTTTAATTCTGCTAGCTTGAACCTTAAGCCAGCAGAATCGCTCCCCTTAAGGTTGGTTTGGTGGTGAAAAATTATTAGGGTGGTAATAAATTAGTGAAAAATTGGTGAAAAAATATTACGTAGGTTAAATTGGATTCCGCTCATGTGTCCCCGCTAGCTTAAGGGACCTGAAATAAAGGCATTATTTGGCCTCCTCTACTATCGGGTATATATAGAAATGGTCATCGTAATCTAAAAGACCTTTGGCGAACAAATGATAAAGGAATCGGTGTATTTCGTCCAGTGATGGCACAATAGATTTACATTTTTATTGCAGAGCTTACGTTTCGATAATCGATAAGAAAGGCAACAATCTGATAAGTTGGCTTCTATTAGGGCAGTTTTTAAAAAAATTTGTCGCAAATTGTCAACAAGCTTACTCACCAGGTTGTACCACAGTACTCAAGTACCTCAAGTACCACAGTACTTGGCTATTGGCGAGAAGTTAGAGTCTTTTCGTGGGCGTTGCTCATTTCAGCAGTATATTCCGAAAAAGCCCGCCAAATACGGAATAAAAATACAGGCCCTAGTAGACTCTCGTACTTTTATGTTTTTAATTTATGAAAATTTATGCAGGGACGCAGCCAGATGGGCCGTACAAAATAAGCAATAAACCTATTGATATTGTCCAAAGACTGATAGCACCAATTTCTAGTAAAAATCGAAATATCACTGTCGATAATTGGTATAACTCTTACGAACTTGTGAAAATTTTGCCTAAACGACATAGTTTAACCTCAGTACAAACTCTGAGGAAAAACAAGCGAGATATTCCCCCAGAATTTATACAGAATAACAACAGACAACCACAGGCCTCGGTATTTGGATTTTAGGAACATATAACTATGGTATCCTTTGTACCAAAAAAACGTAATTTTATTATCATCCCTTCATCACGATGATGAAATAGATAAATGTACCGGCGAGAAACTTTTACCCGAAATAATAAGTTTCTATATGTAACTTTACAAAAGGAGGTTGATACGGTGGATGAGTTGATAGGAAGTTACAGGATATCTCGTAATTATAGAAGGTGGCCACTAAGAATATTTTTTTCACTAATGGACACAGCTGGAATGAACAGCCAGGTAATTTACAAAACAAACACTAGTGACTATTCAAAGAAACGTCGTATATTTCTAGAACTAACATTAGTTACGCCAATTATGGAAGAACGAAAAAGTAATCCGCGACTTACAAAACATTTACGATCCAAAATAGTTCAAGAAAGTGACCAAGCTCCACCGAAAAAGCAACGTACGGGAGGTGGACGGTGTCAAAAGTGTTCCAGAAAATCTGACCGTAAAACTAAACAAACGTGCGATCAATGCCAAAATTTTTATTGTTTAGATCACCTTCATCGCATTTGCGACGAATGTATCCAGTTCCGGGACTCCTCACTTTTTTTAGGCTTGGATACCCAATGTCTTGCTTTTTTATATTTTTATTTGAACCTTTTGTAAAAACTTTTTTGGAAAATCTCTTATTTTAAATCAATATCTTTTGTTTGTGAATTTTTTATGTATCTAGTGTTTTTGTTTGTAGGAATTTTATTATTTTGTAAATTTTACCTAATACGCGGTCAAATTTAATCCAGTGGTAAAAATTGTTGTTATTTATGAATCCTTAGATAGTCAAATAAGATATTTAAAAAAATAAATTTGTGTTCGAAATGTTTGTTGAGTTTTTTTAAATGGGGTCAATAATACCCCACTTGGGCTATTATACACACATTTTTCACCTGGGTGACGGCAAGTTAAAAAACTACAGAAAGTTGGTCAGTCTTTGACTAGTATTGAGTTATATCCAAAATAATTGCCATAAATGGAGCATTTTTAATTTCCAATACAATTGTTTCCCTAACTGCAGTACCAAGTAAACTAAAAATTTAATTTTGGATTGAGGGACTTAAATAAACTATCTCAACTTTCGGAAGCTATTTTCTTGTGGCATTTTAAAGTAACTACTATATTAATGGGAATAAGCCACAATTGAAGGTTAAAGTAAGTTTATTGACGTTTTAATTTCCACTTCGTTAATCGTATTCAAAATACAAACAATAATAAATTTATTAATGTTCGTATTTTTTTGTAATTTTAACACCCTGTAATGGTTCCTTTGCATATAGTTATGTTATTTCAAATTTACTTATTTTAATTCCGTGGCATAATTTATTACGAATCTTTCTTTGACACTCTATATGTCAGATTTGTTTGTCCAATATTCGTCAATTATTCTCTGTTGCAATATATTTAGAATATGACCTAAATTATTAAAGATTTGGTCAAAATAGATCGATACATTTTTTAAAATGATGAAAGTGCAGACATGTGGATTTTCCGTAGCTTATGTCATCAACAAAAACATGCTCATATACATAAACTGGATGATTTAGGGATTTTCTATATTCGTGATATATTTGAGTTACGTCATGAACTTGTTTAAACAATAAATATGTTGTATGGTTTTATTATGATACACATTGTTTGCCTATTTATTGTCTGGATTAAGTTTCACTATCAAAATTAATTTTCGAATAAATTGTGCTAACGTGTTTAAATTATAATTATAAATTTACCAGTGCTTTCGAATAATTTAATGGGTGTTCGATAGTTCTCTTTAATTATATACTGCGTAGTATAATGTTTAAAATTTAAATAAGGATAATTGGTGCTATGGTGGGCAGGGATTAGTAAGTAGTACTCAAAAAATTAAAATGTAGCATTGAAGGGAGGATAATTAATATTCGTATATGGATAGTTGTATGTATTCGTTAGAGAAATAAAATCATTATATATTCTCCGTTCATAAATTGCTGAGAGCACGAAATTTGCCTCAAACTCATAAAACGGTCGTAAACCATAGGCGTTCCTGAGGTGTTTATTCATTAAATAATAATATAATATTTTTTAATACTGTTATATATATATATATATATATATATATATATATATATATAATATTAATAATATTTTAATACTAATATATTTAGCAAAAAAACAATTAAAACTTTCACGGCTAATGTTATGTAATTATATTATATTAATAAAAATAAGAATTTAACCATTATCAATTTTGTAAATAAAAATACCTTATCTCTTTGGATATTTCAATACTAATCTTCGCGTTTAATCACTTTACTAGAAAACCTGGAATTCATATCCGAAGGTACTATTCGTTGCAAGATAATTAGGATGGAATTCCCCATATTTTTAATAATATAATGGGTATGCTTTGGCCACGTGCCTCGTTTGTTCAGTTTATATTCGAAACTTAACTTAAAAGGGTGAAGTTATTACGAACGAAAACAATTTTTTGTTTAATACGTTTTTGATCGCATGTAATTTACGGCTCGTCGGTGTGTCCGCGTCTACGGCAGTAATTAGCGTCTCGAATATTTCTTTTGCGAATTATATGCAGTGCGTGAGTGATTTTTTATTCCATATACCTACGAACATATACGTACCTTTCGCTCGTGCTCGTTTTGTTGGATTGTTTGTGATGGCTTCATCATCAACATCATCAAGTTTTACACCGGTACTGTTGCGTACAGTCAGTAAGTCTGTCTATTCACCAAGAGAGAAGACTATTGTCCTGAATGTTCACGATGCTCTGGTTTCTTAGAATCCCACAAACACTGTTCGCAACATAGTCGAAAGTTGTGCCAACATGACTGGCGTAGGAGAGTCAACTATATATAGGTTCCTATCAGAAAGAAAAACACGGTATAGCTAACCCAAACACAAACGAATACTTAAAGAGAGGGAAAATGCCTATTGAAATTGATGAATTTGGCAAAAATGGTATTCGAAGGAAAATTCATGGATTTTTTTTCAAAAAAGAAATACCAAACCTAAACAAAATTTCACAAGAAGTTAGAGACGACCCGGATTTGCCTCATATCGGACGAACTAAATTGTGGCAAGTTTTAAAAGAATTAAATTTCCGGTGGGAGAAATCAGACCGAAAATCACTTTTGATTGACCGGGAGGAGATAATATGTTGGAGAAGAAATTATCTAAGATCCATACGAAAATTCCGGGCTGAAGGAAGGCCCATCTTCTACCAGGATGAAACGTGGGTAAACTCAGGTCATACTCTAAAAAAATTTGGTCAGATAAAAATATATTAAGCTCCAGGCAAGCCTTTATGGAAGGTTGGTCTACTGGTATCTCCCCACCTTCTGGTAAAGGCAGTAGATTAATAATTTCTCACATTGGCAGTGAAAAAGGATTTGTTAAGCATGGTTTGTTGGAATTTCAGTCCAAAAGCACAAAAGACTATCACGAGGAGATGACAGCTGATGTTTTCGAAGAGTATTTTGAGCAGATGATTGAACACATACCACCAAATTCAATTATAGTATTAGATAATGCACCTTATCATTCACGACTAGTAGAAAGACTTCCAACGACTGCGTGGAAGAAACAGGATATTCTTGACTGGCTGCGGAATAAGTATCTGCCTTACGAAGATGGAATGGTAAAAGCAGAACTTCTAAAAATTGCCCGGCAACACAAATCTAAGTTCAAGGAATACGTATTTGACAAAATGGCGGAAAGGCGAAACATTACAGTCCATAGACTTCCACCCTACCACTGCGAAATAAATCCAATTGAACTCATTTGGGCACAAATGAAAAGTTATGTGGCTAGAAAAATTACGTTATGTAAAATACAAGCTGTACATGAATTGTTATACGAGTCTTTACAACATATTACAGAACAAAAACTGGAAAGATGCAGTAAGGCATGTAATAGAAGAAGAACAAAAAATATGGGATCTTGATAACATAATTGATGCGACCGTAGAGACACAACCGCTAATTATTAACCCTCAAGATGACTCGGATTCCGAAGTTGATCCTATTTATTTTGAATTTGAATAGTTTTCTAATCGTAATTATATAAGGTAAGTCATAATAGTTGTAATCGTAAGGTATTAAAGGGGAAAGGCGCAAAATGTCGCCTGTCAAAATGTTTAATGTGTTTTAAATGTATCCATTTTTTTTTCAAATCCTGAGAAAACTAAAAAGCATTTTTGAAAAATTTAAAGGCAGAATGAAATATTTTTTAGAATAAATAAAAAGTTTCTTTTGCATGCAATATTTTCGATTAAAAATTATACTATATTTTCTCTTTTATTTTCACTCCTGTTACATAACATATTAAAATAAACATTGTAGAAGTTTTCAGGGACTTTCTGCCCTGAGTAATAATGTAATCTTTCATTCTGCGTTTAAATTTTTCAAAAATATTTATTAGTTTTCTCCGGATTCGAAAATAATGGATACATTTAAAACACATTGGAAATTTTGCCAGGCGACATTTGGCGCCTTTTTCCTTAATTAAATAAATGTATCTTTTACAAATGGCAAGAAACTTTTTATTTTTGAATAAAATAAATAAGTTTTATTAAAAAATACAATTTACATAAGTACAATTTAAAAAATATATTTATTTAGTTCAAATAAATGTTTCAATCATATACTCTACGACACTGGTCGTTCATTTCTAACCATTCAAAATACCTCCGTAATAGGATTATAAGGTATTGTATTCCTTCAGATATAAGGTGAGTTAGTCGAAAACGTCTTAAACCGTCAGTTTTAGGTTGGTTTTGACTATTATATCGTATTACCTATCCTCTCTGTATTTCAGTTTTCTAATTAGGGTTAAACTTGTAGTGAGCTATCAACAAATTGTGAACCGACTGTAGTCAACTGCATTTTTTAAAGGCCTTAGAGCAACAATGTTATATGCCACAGAACTAAGTTTTTTAGAAAATCAACTATGAAGGTTTTAATAAAATCCTGAAATACCAAATATGTATTAACCCTTAACCAACATGGTGAATTAATTTTACACAAATGACGTATTAGAGTGCCTCAGACTCCATGTTGTCAAACTGACAATTTGTATTCTGAATGTTATGTTAGAATTATTGAACGTTAAAAAAACATTTAAAGAAGGAATATTTATTATAAAAAGTTGAACAATACAAAATAATACCAACTTATGGGAAAAAAAAAATTAATTGTACTGTACAAACACTAATCGAACGTATTCATATGTCTAGTCGACTTTGAAAAAGCTTTCGATAAAGTACAACACCGAAGAATGGCAAAAATACTGCAGAACACAGAATTAGATGACGAAGACGTCAGAATCATTGCCAATCTATACCGATAACAGAAAGTCATAATATGAATAGACCAACAAAAATCGAATTAAATACCGTGGAGTAAAAATCGTGGAGTAAGACAAGGATGTGTGCTTTTCCCTTTACTTTTTTAATATGTATTTAGAAGAATTGTTTAAAAAGACATTAGAAGACATAAATGAAGGCATATTTATTAACGGAGCACTTCTGAATAATCTTAGATACGCAGATGACACAATACTCCTTGCGGACAGCAGAGAAGGACTACAGATCTTGGTTGATCGCATTATCCAATACTGCGAAAGGTATGGAATTGCACTGAATACAAATAAAACAAAAATCATGGTGGTAAGCAAGAACAAGATTAAGTAAGACAGTGTTTATGCTAAAGGAAAACTTTTAGACAGGGTGCACAGATATCAGTACTTTCGAAATAAATGAAGAATGGGATAGAAGTACGGAAATAAAACGGCGTATTGAGATAGCTAGAAGTGCTTTTAATAAGATGAAAGCAATATTATGCAATGGAAAACTCAACATCGAAATTAGAACTAGGGTATTGAGAGGCTACGTGCTCTCTGTCCTGTTGTATGGAGTTGAGGCCTGGACAATTACAGAGGCGACAGAGAAAAAACTCATTAACTTTGAAATGTGGTGTTATCGAAGAATGTGGAAAATATCTTGCACACAACACATAACAATGTCCTGAGGAATGGGGCAAGCAGAAAAAGACTGATTAGTATTTACGGAACAGCAAAAATATTCGAAGTGCCAATAACTGGGCCCGTGCCGACTACTAAGGCACTTACGTATGTAGAATATTATATTATTAAAATATAATAAGTAAAATATCATAATCTTAAAAGCATTTTCTAGTAAAGAAATATTTTTTAAAATAGTTTTTATTTTAATACCTTTTTATAAAGACTTTATTCTCCATCGAGTTCTAACGTTACGTCTATTTAAAAGCTCCTCTTCGTTATCTAGTTCAAACTTAAAACCGAGAAATATGTAGACCGAGATTTCTTTTACAAACTGGAGCCCGAGGGTGTCTTTTCCATAGTTTTTCCGTCATCTCCATTTTTGAATTTGTGTCCATAATTCAAATGGCTACGGGGTATTTGAAGTATTCGTATGAACATTCTTTTTTACTTTATTCAAACGGTTTTAATGAGAAAAACGTATATGAAGTAAAAAAGTCGTGTTTGTTTAGACTCTTTCAAAGGGACTACGCAATAAATGTGAGCTGATTTCAATTGAATTTAAAAGAGAGTTATAATTAGAAGGATATTTCAATAAGGACTGCTTTTAAAGAAGTTAAAAGGAATTGACAAATAAATAGATCAGCAGTGATAATATTCATTTAGATCAAAATTGTATTTCATTTTTATTTATTTATCAATCAATATATAAATATACAGGGTGAGTCATAACTACTGGCACATACACTAAGGACAGGTTATTTGGACCAAATGTATGGCTATTGGGCCAAATATGCCTTAATAAAATGTTGCTGAGAAAAAAGATACAGGGTGTTAAAGTTAATTTTTGTTTTTCGTTTTTTGCTAATAGTTTCCCTGTATATTTATAAATTGCTATCAAAATTGGCACAGAGGCATAATCTTAGGCAAGAAATAGTATTTTATTTACAATTTTACGTTTTGTCATAGAGGGCGCCACGTGGATCTTTCCTAATGATCAAATTGAGTCTAAACTTTTTCTGATGAAACTTTTTAGTAATTTTTATTAGAAAATATGACGTAAACATAATTTTTACGTAAAATTGGTACTACTGTTTAAACATGATAATTTCAACCGTTTTCGATAAAAACGCAGTCGAACTGCTTAGAGTCTTAAAAAAGGATTTCAAATATTATTTCATTTATGAAAAGTATGCTATGGACTGTCAGATAATTGTTGTTGGTAAATGTCATTTGTTCAGAGTAAATTATTTTTGATGTGACAGTTTAGTGTAATGTTGCATTTTTTAAAAGTAATCATTACTTTTTTTGATTGAAATGCCTCGCCACAATCATTTTACTAATGAAGAAATGCGAGATATGATTTGCGTATACGCACAAAAAAATTTTTGCGGTCGCTCGGCAGCCAGAAGGTATGGAATGTTATACGCGAACAGAAGGCAACCAAATCACAAAACTTTTGCAAGATTATATCGTAGTTTATGTGAAACTGGGTAATTTTACACTAAAAATCGGGGTGGTCGACCGAAACAAATCACACCTAATCAAGAAGATGAACTTTTGGTTCGAGTAGATGAAAATCCTGAAATAAGTTCACGACATCTATCACCAGCAATAGAAGTAAGTCAGTCGTCTATTGTTAGAATTCTAAAAAAAGAGAACCTCCATCCTTATCACTTTACTCCTGTTCAAAATTTACTTCTAACAGATCTTCCACGACGGTTACAGTTTTGCCAACGTATTCTGAATAAACATCGAATGACAGACACTTTATTAAGAATATTATGTTCACCGACGAAGCAAATTTTACCAGACGAGGGGTTTTTATTTAGCGAAATAGTCATTATTGGGAAGAAGAAAACCCGCATGCTATTAAAGCTAGATATTTTCAAATTGAATATTTGGTGTGGCATTGTAGGCGACCAACTACTAGGGCTTTATGTTCTTTCTCCGAATTTAAATGGAGATTCTTATTTATTCTTTTTGGAAAATACTCTTAGTGATATCTTAGATGATCTGTCACTGGATGTAAGAAGAAAAATGTGGTTTATGCAGGATGGAGCGCCACCTCATTTTTCATTAGCTGTTAGAAATCATCTTAATGACGTATTTCCTCAATGATGGATTGGCAGAGGCAGTGATTTTCAATGGCCACCAAGAAGTCCTGAGTACAACCCGCTAAATTTTTATTTTTGGGGACATATAAAGTCCTTAGTTTATGCCAATGAAATTAATACACGAGACGAACTTTGGAGATACATTCAAAATGCTGCTAATCTTATAAGGGGACAGAATAATATTTTTTTAACGTCCGAAAATCCTTTACAAAAAGAATTAGAAAAGGCATAGAAATCTGAGGAGACCATGTAGAATATTTAGTTTGAGTGTTTGTGAGTTCTTTTAAGTTAAAGTGTGTTTAGTATTGATTTATCGTCAAAACGGAAACCTTACGTTAGTTGCAACTTTGTTTATTAGTTTGGTACTTGACAGTTTAATTGTAAATAAAATACTATTTCTTGTCTAAGATTATGCCTCTGTGCCAATTTTGATAGCAATTTATAAATATACAGGGAAACTATTAGCAAAAAACGAAAAACAAAAATTAACTTTAACACCCTTTATCTTTTTTCTCAGCAACATTTTATTAAGGCATATTTGGCCCAATAGCCATATTTTGGTCCAAATAATCTGCCCTTAGTCTATGTCCCAATAGTTATGACTCACCCTGTATATATACATATAATATATATATATATATATATATATATATATATATATATATATATATATATATATATATATATATATATATATATTGATATGATCCGAAAATGTATATAAAGAATAATTAATAGAGAAAAAGAAGAAGACACAAAAATTTTTAAAACCATGTTATAATTATAGCATATTTAGATATACGGTTTAGTTTTATTGTGTTGTGAAGTTATATTGTTTTGTGAAGAAAAGAGATTTTTTAAATTTTAGATTTACAGTAAATTTCGTACTTTTCAAATTAGGATAGGTATTAATTAGCTTAAGTAAACAAAATGTATTAAAATATTAAATCTAAATGGGAATTAAGGGAATTAGTACAAAGTAGAAAGTCTTTTGTCTAATATTTTTATACACAAGTATGGGAATTGGAAAGTGTTGGCGTTTGGAGAATTGAGTCGAGGATGTTGATTGGTCAACAGAAAATTATGGAAGGCATTGAGAGACGAAAATAATTTTAAAGCGGAAAAAGAAATCATCTGCTGTTTGATGGAAAGTGAGAAAACATATCAAATCTACAAGTGTATGTTTTTTGTAAACGTTGAAAGAAAAGTATAGATTTTGTGAAATAGTAGTGTCAGTAAGTTTTGAACGCTGATTTTCCGGATGAAAAGGGTGCATAATTTGTAGGTACCAACAAATTATTATTCCCGGAGAGATTTGTAGTAACACAGACAGGGGCAATTCCAAAAGGAGATAGAAAAGTGAGTCAGTGCGTTCTTTTGATCGACAGGACTGTTTTTATAAGCAGAACCAGGGAAGGAGCTTTTCGATAGAGATTTAATTAAAGTGAATCATTTTCATAAAGTGCAGAGAGAAACTTATTGAGACGAGACAATAGACTGGACTTATTTTCATATTGTAATTTTATATGTGAAAGCTGTATGATTTGGGGAACATGTATTTCTAAGGTATTTCATTAGTTGTATAAACCGTTTTTTTAAGTTTATTTTACTATTATATTTTAATTGTATTTTACAAATTTGAGTTTTTTTTATTCATTCCTTTTACCCCTCTTCTTTATTGAACACTATTGAAGGTAAAGGTATTTTTTGAACTTAAATAGGAACCCTGAGATAAGAAAACATATTAATTATTATTTTGGCGTCGTTAGTAAATTTGTTCACATATTCGTAATAATATTCATTAAATAAATTTTTTGTTTCAATTAGCTAATTGGATCATAATTAATTTAATTATTGTTTTCTCATAGTTCAAAATTATAATATCATATATATATATATATATATATATATATATAGAAAACTGTATTATTTTCAAAAAGAAAAGAGGCAAAAATATTTTAGAAATTATTTTCAAAATTGAGGTGTGTCTTATAGCTGGTTTTATACCGTCATCAACTGAATTTAAAAATATTTACATAAATTAAGTATACATAGCAAGTTTACCATTTATAAATACAATTCAAAAAGTACTTATATTTAAAAAAAAATTACATGGACAAGTCAGTTTCACTATCACTTTCGTTATCTAGATATATAATAATTATTTCTTTAAGCAACCTAGCTATATTTTTCCAGCTGTCATTGGTTATTTTCTTCATTTATAATTCAATTATACAAACCGCAGATGAATTTAGGGTAAGCGAAACATTACTTCTCCTTCTTCTTCTTCATGTGCCTTGTCCGTTCCGAACGTTGGCAATCAACATGGCTATTCTGACTGTGTTTACGGCAGATCTAAATAGTTCAGCAGATGACAATCCGAACCATTGCCGCAAGTTTTGAAGCCACGAGTGTCTTCTCCTTCCTGGACCCCTTCTGCTGTCTATTTTCCCTTGAACGATCAGTTGTAGTACTCTATATTTATTTATTATGTCTCATAACGTGACCCAAGTATTCCAACTTTTTTTTCTTTATACTTATTCCTACCTCTCTCTCTTTACCTATCCGGCGTAGTACCTCTTCGTTGGTCACGTGCTCAGTCCAGTATATACGTAATATACGTCGGTAAGCCCACATTTCGAAGGCCTCTACTTTTTTCATCAATGTTGCGGTCATTGTCCACGCCTCCATTCCATATAACAAAACCGGGAATACATAACATTTCAGAAGTCGAATTTTGAGAGGTAGGGTGAGGCTTTTAGAGGTGAAAATTTGCTTCATGGTAGTGAACGATGCTCTTGCCTTTTCTACTCTTATACGTATTTCCTTCGCTTGATCCCAATTTGAGTTAACTGTTGTTCCCAAGTAGATGTACGAATCCACGTGTTCAATTCTTTCATTGTCTAATATCAGTTGCTGTGGTGGTTGTTGGGTTTTGCTTACTAACATCCATTTGGTTTTTGTGATATTTAGTCTGAGTCCGTATTGTGCACTTGTTTTTTGTATCTTACTCATTAGGCAACTCAGTTCCTCCATGCTACTTGCTAGAATCACAGTGTCATCAGCATACCTTATGTTATTAATTATTTCTCCATTTATCTTTATGCCTTCTGTGCTTTCCTCCAGCGCTGAAATACTTCTTCTGAGTATATATTAAAGATAATAGGAGACAAGATACAGCCCTGTCGTACCCCTTTCTTGATCTCAATTTTATTGGTCAATGTAGATCCTACTTTCACTTTAGCTGTTTGACCCCAATAGAGACTCGCTATTGTTCGAATGTCTCTGTAGTCGACTCCGATCTTATGGAGAACTTCAATTATTTTTTCGTGCTTTACGTTATCGAATGCTTTTGCGTAGTCTATAAAGCATATGTACACGTCTTTGTTCATATCTCTGCAGCGCTGGATGAGTACCTATAGACTAAAAAGTGCTTCTCTTGTCCCAAGAGAATTCCGAAACCCAAACTGCGAATCTCCAGTGTTATCCTCGCATTTTTTGCTTATTCTGTTGTAAATAACCTTGGTGTATTCCTTCGAAATGTGGTTAATTAGACTTATCATCCGATGGTGATCACAAGACTTTGCTTTTGGTTTTTTCGGTATGGCAACAAAAGTTGCCATACCGAAAACTTACCACTTCTCCTTACCGATGCTTTTAGCTGATGCCATATGTGTTCAATCGGATTGAACATGCAATAGTAAGGAGGCAGTTTTAATACTGATGACCAATTTCTTTCGCCAACTGTAGCAATAATATTGTTGTCTGGAGAAAAATAATTTTAGTTTCCAGTAATTGTTTTTTAGAATAATTATCTTCATAATATATTTTCCAGCATATATTGATTGATTCTAAGTTTGGTGTCATTAGAACATGGAACTTTATTCAGACTACGACTGTGCCATTGTTCATCAAAATTACACTGTTTGGTAGTATATTTTGCAATAACTTCGTTTAAAACCAGTTTTAAAATAATTCTGACGGAGTGGTATCATGATAGTCGACACGGGAGTGCTTAATCTTTTTGCATGACAAGGCTAAAGCATAGGTGTAAAACCATTTTTTGTTCCTGCATTTTTTATTGTAATACGTTTTATTTGATGGAGCTTTTGAACAGTGAGACAGTAAGACATTGTCTTCTAAAAAACGGCTTTAAAATAAAAACGAGCGATAAACGCCAAGTAATTATAGAATCTGCTCGTCTACATATATGGAGGACGGAATTTTTAATTCAAATTCATAAATACAGAGAAAGTGGAAGAGAAATTATTTATCTGGATGAGACGTGGTTTGACACCCATGACGTTGCAAAGTATGGTTGGGCAGATCTTTCTGGTCGCTGTACAACGAAAGCTTCATTAAATAAAGGAAAACGTATTACAATAATCCATGCAGGAACAAAAAATGGTTTTATACCATCAGAAAACACTATTATTGCGACAGTTAGGACAGAAAGAAATTCGTCATACAGTATTAGGACTTCCTCCTTACTATTGCATGTTGAATCCGATTAAACACATATGGCATCAGCTAAAAGCATCAGTAAGGAGAAGTAATGATTCGCCCACCCTAAATTCATCTGTGGTTCATCTAATTGAATTAGAAATGGGGAAAATAGCCAATGACAGCAGGAAAAATAGTGTTGCCCACGTTCTAAAGATGGAAAGATCTTATATAAATACAGATAGGTTGCTCAAAGAAACAATTATTATAGATCTAGATAACGACAGTGATAGTAAAACTGATTTGTCCATGAATTTTTTTAAATGTAAGTATTTTTTGAGTGATATTTGTAAATGGTAAACTTTCTATGTATACGTAATTTAAATTCAGTTGATAACGGTATAAAACCAGCTTTTAGACACACTTCAATTTTGAAAATAATTTTCTAAAATATTTTTGCCTCTGTTCTTTTTGTACTATATTTTGAAATGATAAAGTTTTGTAAATATGTGAATGTAGTGTATGTAAATAGCAACTTTTGCAACTATTATAACTTTAGTATACAATGATAAAGACCAGCTTTTAAACACACCTAACAATCGAATAAGTAATGCAAATGGAAAATAAATGTGCGATCCTGTCCAGAATCGATCCCCCGCTGTTTTGTGGTAGACATTATCATCATCATTGGTGCTACAGCACTATAAAAGAGCCTCGACCTTCCCAAGTCTATTACGCCAGTAAGTTCTATCCATTGCCAACTGTTGCCAGTTTGCTGCCCCTATTTGTCTACCATCCTCATCTACACCATCCCTCCATCTGAGTTTTGGCCTACCTCTACTTCTACTTCCCACAGGTTGTGACATAAGGATTCTTCTTGGAGGGTTGTTCTGCTGTGATCTTGCCAGATGTTCTGCCCATCTTAGTCTTCTTATTTTTATAAAGGATACTACGTCTTTACCACCAAATATATGTTTATATCTGTGATATATCTCGGAGTTGTAGGATCCTTCGTTCAAATGTAAGCAGGAGATTTTCATCTGCCTTGGAAATGGTCCATGTCTCCGACCCATATGTCAACACTGGTTGTAAAGGGGTTTTGTATATCGTTATTTTTGTTTTTTGGCTTAAGTTTCTGTTTCTCGTAAGTCTACTCTGTCCAAAATCGCATTTTTTTGCTAGGATTATTCTTCGCTTGATTTTTTTCGTCATGACGTTCTCCTTGGTGATCAGGGTACCACTTCAAAGGTAGAGTTATTAACCGTAAATTGGTGGCCGATGTTTCTAGCTCTATTGTTGGTTGTTAATGCCATTATCTTAGTTTTCTCCTTATTTACTTGCAGGCCCATATTTTTTGAGGGGTTTGACAATGTGGTATACATTTCTTCAAAATTTGGGATGATTTATTAAAAATGTCTCCTCTGTTGTCTATTTGAGCATCCCTTACCGCCTTTTCCAGAGCTATGTTGAAAAGAAGACTCGCCAGCGCATCTCCCTGTCGCAGCCCAACATTTTCGACTTTGCAAACAACTTTACGCATTGTAACCTTAACCAATCTTATCAGTTTATCGGGGATGTGGAATTCATCCATGGCTTCATACAATTTATTTCTTAGGACACTATTATAGGCCGATTTAAAATCTACGAAAAGATGGTATGTGTCGATATTGAATTCATTGGTTTTTTCCAGTATTTGCCTTAGCACAAAGATCTGGTCTATTGTTGGTCGACCAGGCCTAAAACCACTTTGATATTCGCCAAGAAGCTCCTCTGAATATGCACTCAGGCGACCATATAAAATACTCGAAAATATTTTGTATGCTGAATACAGCAGTTTCTGCATTCTAATTCATCGCCCTTTTTGTGTAGCGAGCAAACGATCCCAATATACCACTCTTCTGTGATTTATTCCTCATTCCAGGCTCTCAGTATGATTTTATATATATATATATATATATATATATATATATATATATATATATATATATATATATATATATATATATATATATATATATATATATATATATATATATGATTAGACCGAGTAGCACCTCCACATTTGTCTTGTTGTAGACACTTGTAGATAATAAATATTAATTAATCTCTTAGATCTCTGGTAGAACTATAACTACAAACTAGTCGCAGTGAATACACAGGAAATTGTTAATGGGCAATTATCTACAAGACTCCTTTTTCTTTAATAATATTTATACTATTAAATATTGTGAGACAATTTACTTATTATATTTATCTTAAGGATTGCAAACATATTGGGATG